>NW_017804828.1:72456-73520 GCF_001891065.2 Hippocampus comes
GAAGAGACACTTGGGGGGCCGTTAATCAATCAAGGAGGAAGAAGATAAACTTTAACACCACATACGTTGTTTTAAGTGTGCAAACAAATGTTCAGGAAAGAGACTGAGACCAATAGTACTCATAGCAAAGCGGAGTCCCTCAATAACTGCAACACAGATACTTGAGATAACAGTTCCTCTTTTGATGTTGACATGTCCTCTGGAGGGGTCATAAAAGTAGTGGGGGTGAGGGGTTACCAAAGGTGATTGTAATCACAGTAAGCAGGAAATACCTTCAACAGCATTCTACATTGTTTCTTTCAAATCCAGCTAACAGAGAGGAACTGTATTTTAACAATCCCTCTCTTGATCACAATCAATATTGTGATCACAAAACCACCTACCATACAAATCAAATCAAACCAGGAAAGGAGGAATGATACTGGATTTTAACACTCCCTCTCTTGATCACAATCAATATTGTGATCACAAACCCATCTACGTCGGAATCTCTTGTCGAAGTCTATCTCGCGCAAAGCACAAGCACTGTCAAACAAATTATAACAGGAAATAACAGTCTTAGCGAATTGTGATGCCAAACCCCACATCATTCGAGGAGTGGAGACCAAAATGTTCAGTGATTAGCTCTGGGCCGCCTGATAACTTTGTCTTGGTTTCACATGTCCAACATGGGCGGAATGCACACCTCATACCGGAATGCACACCTCACACCCCCCTCACGGACTCAAGAGAGTCCGTCATTGGAAGCGAATGAAATCAAATAAAGGTACCAGCAGCATCATCGTCGTAGGCTACTGGTGCAATGCCAAGCAAGGGTTATGTGGAAACATTGGGAATCAACATCTCAACAAGAAGCAAAAGCACACAACAATAACCACGTGTTCATCATTGAGGGATGTCACGGTCCATGGTGTGTCAAATGTTCTCCGAGGCGCGGTCATGAATGAATCGACGAAAGCATTGTGTTGGTGTGTTGGATGACCAGAAGAGACAGACAAAAGTCAGGACAGAGACTGTTGCAAGTCTGAGTGGGAACGCCATGGTGAGAGGTGAGGGTGTTCTGG
>NW_017804828.1:73778-98251 GCF_001891065.2 Hippocampus comes
CATCCATTTTCGTTTTTCACGATCCGGAGCGTTGTGTTGCATATCAATCAGGACTTGGGTTGGAATGTGGGATTGTTCTTCGTTTTTCTAAGTCATAAATATATGATAACCAAAAACAATCAAACTAACCGTGGTAGTTCCACATTTGCCCATATCGTCACATAGAACCTTCCCGTCAGACTTTATTCAGTAAAATCATGTCATAGTTATACTCAGGGGCCAAAAAAAATGAATTATCATCAATCTCAGATAATCAACAAAATAATGCAAAAAAAAAAAATCATTAAAAATCATCTATGACATTCAGATATTGAAGTGAAATCATGTCTCCATTAGCCGAGCCGTTTTCTATCTCAGAACCTTTCCTATCCAAAAGTAACAGCAGAGGGTACATTCCACTCACTTTGACGTCGTGGGCGTACCGGCCGTAGTGATAAACCGGATAAGCAGAGCCTACATACAGGAAAGTCAGCGACATCCACGCAATATCAAGATAGCCGAAAAGAAATCACGTTTCTTTTTTTTTTTTTTTTTTTTTTTTAGACGTCACAACGGTCTTACCCACTATTTCTGACGACTAGGGCGTGGTCATGCCCGAATGGTCCGGTTCAGTGTGCGGGGCCCTCAGGGCGTGGTTGAACAACCTGTTCACCACACATCGCACACGCTCCATTGGCCTCAGCCAAGAGCACATCCACCGCTGTGCGGTCACGGAACATCGTCAGAGAGGTGACTGTCAATTGTTTTACTTCCAACAGCCAAAACGGCTTCCTCAGTATGATTTGCAAGCTTCTGGACACTGTAGTGGAGGTAGCTTATTCCGTCAGCAACCTGGTTAAGCAATTTATACTCATCTGGTACGCCACGAGGAACTCCAATTGCACCAATGTATGTGGAATCTCAAATATCCTCTGCTGTGGATGGAAGCAAAGTCATGAGTTAAAGTAGCTTTCCAATTATTTTCTGTTCTTACTATAATTCCCCTCTTTTTCTACTTTTTTTGTTTGTGTATTAAAAAGAAAAAGAAAACCTCTGCTGTGATAATTGTCATTTGCCTATAGAATAGTCAGAAGTAAACTTCTGTATTATAGAAGTTTAATTAACATTAAAGAACAAAAGAAAGACACATAGTGACACTGACAGCGAAGATTAGCTGTGTCAACATCGATTTTTGGACCATAACAGAAAAGAACCTAACCACAGCAAAACAACATCAAACAAACATTAAGTAGACAATAGAAACCTTTCATCCTATTTTTTTAACTATTTCACCATTCTGAAAACAAAATTAAACAAATCAATAAACAGGAAATGGTGACATGCAATCATCGATATTCTCGCATGTCGACAGAAACACAGACGAAATTGTTACAATGCAGGGCAATGAGTGTGGTCAGCAACACTTCAGAAATTTACAATGTTTCCTTTTCATGCTCTCTGGCAATCTCAATTTTTTTTTCTTCAGTTTCGAGCATGTAATCAGCCAAATTAGTTAATACAACCGAATAATAAGATTACATACATATATCTTTTGACATTTTTTTTTTTTTTTTTTTTTACATGTAATCTCACAAATTACATAACCAAATGACCATAGGATAATTTAACTAAATCTATGCATGCATAGTTTCCAGGGCCTGCGTGTTTCATTCATGCATTTCTTCAACTGTAATTTAACCATAGAACTGTACTCCCCACCAATCCTGCAGATTGTGGATGGCAGGAGCAATGGTGTCATAAATCAATATGGATCATGCATTCAATTTCATCGATGACTGCTTTTGCACAATGTGTTCTCGATATAGGTTAAAACCTTAAGTTGTATAATGTTCCCGAACCAGAGACACCATTCCCCCCGCCAACGCGTGAGGTAATCCATGACGTAAAACGAATTGTGGGCAAAATGGGTTCACTGTCAGTGCTGACACAAACCCCATCTTGCAATGTAGTCCCCCTCTTATCTTTGTTCATTGATTGGAATTTGTTGCCGCATTTTAACAGAATTCAAATTGAAAATGTTATCCCGTCGCTTACAGTCAGTAATTTCCCTCCCAAAACTTTAGAAGCTGCATCTTTTGTTGTTTTGTCATCAGCACTTGTGTGCGCTGTGCATTTACGTATCCCAATTTAATGTGGTAACTGAGCAGCATTTGTCTTTCAGATTTAATTAGTTTTCTTTTCTTCAGCCAATTCCTGTCCAATTTGATTTTTCCCTACCCCAAGGTGGGTTGTATATATTGAACTGTGTTGCTCATCGCAAGAAACCCAGACACACAAGCAGGTCTCCCTAGACTTGTTTTCTAACCCTCACTGAGCCAAGGAACATATAGAATACAACAGAAAGCCTTTATTGTGGTTGTATAGTGCAGATACAATGGGCCGCAATACAGTACCATGTTTGTGTCTACAATCGAATAAATGTAAAACTCATAAGTGACATTCATACTCTCATTCAGCTCACAGCCTAAAAAAAAAAAAATCACCAAAAGCATGTATTCTGAAATGATCTTTTCTTCGTTTACTCACAAATCTGATTACTTTGTGCGAACCATCGGCTTATTTAGTTGAAAACTAATAGAAACAGGTGTGTGAATCCCACAACCCACAGTTATTTTTGGTGAAAGAACAGTAACTCAAACGTAACGCAGAACGAATAAATGTGACTTTGTAATATCATGTAAGTTGAGGGGTTCGTTGTTTTTCGTGGATAGCTCTTCTTTACGAATGACAAAAGGAGAGATGGAATCCTTTCATGCAGTTTATTGAAAGGGGAAAAAAGAAAGATGTCTGCACCGCAGCACGTTCGAGAACACAACTCTCGTAACTAAAATCACTTCCTGCTTCTCTTTAACAGCCAATCAGAACCTATCAACATAAAAACATGTCTAAGCAATTATTAAACAACAGAATATAATTTAGGTATGCTTAACATGAAATAATATGATGCTCAAACATAAAATGATAGTTAATAATATAACATAAGCTTACAATAACATGAAGCTGGTCATCAATGCACGTTTCACTGATTGTGCTCCTAGGCAGGCTCCAATATCCCATCAGTCAGCCTGTTTGTCGTGAACCTGTATGGCCCGGCTCACACGGTGCAGATGATGCCCCCCGACTCACTCAGTGCCAGGTAGGCCAACACTTTTTGAAAAATGAAGGAAATATAGCTGCACTGAGGCCGAGACATATTTTGTCACAAATCATGACATGCAAGGCCGCACTGTTCCACTCAATTCCTGTGGGTGTAGCTCCATCTGCTGGATGTGGTTGGTCACTGTGACGCTTGGATCCAGTGCGAGCGGATTGTAACGGTAAAAAGTGAAAATACATTTCGTTTATTCGAATCCTCACCAAAATCTAACAAGTTTTCACTTGGAACGTGTGCCACCCCTTTACAATATTTCTTATTCATACTTCTTCCAAGAAGCTCTCAGCAGACAGTCACTAATAATGAAAAGGACAAAACACAATTAATTGTACGTGCTTGTGTGTTTGAAGGCCCCTTCCTTGTTCATGGACGATATCATAAAACTTTACAATGGTGCCATTTTACGTGGCGGACTGTTGTACGCAATACCACCATAAAGTGAACATGATGCTGGGTTTGCACTGCATGGGCCCGGTAATAATTCTGATATGTAATGCCAAAATGGTCGGATTCGGAGCTGGGTCAAGGCAATGAAAAAAGGAGAGACTTTGGATCTACCTCATCAATTTGAGGTTGACGGCATTGAACTACTTTACATTAGGGCTGGGCAATATAGCCTTGAAGTAAGATCCTAATTTTTTTTTTCCACAAAAATTCAATTTTCAATTTAAAAATTTCCCCCTGCTTTTATTGAAAATAAATCAAATCACAATGACATTCGTTTTTTTTCCCTATAGCAATAACTTGCACCATCCACAGAAATATGATGAAATATTTTTTCTTTCACTGCAACGTTAAAGTAAGCGCTTCTGCCTTGAAAAATGTCCTCTTTGTCACAACATTCAAATCAGCACAATTGTCAATAAATGAACATAAATATTCAACAATGAATATCTCTTATGGTCTTTTGTCGTAGAGAATTGTACAGGAAAGGCGAGGCGACCTTCGCAAAATATTTGCGGCTTGGAAGCACAAACTGTTCCTTAAGTCCCAAGTTTCCAACATCTCGAAAAATCACTGCTTTTGCAACATATACTGTACATAGGCACAACACTTTTGGCAATGTTCAGCTCAATTTTCTCCATGTTTACTCCATGGTCAAATCAATGTGAAATCGGTCCGCACAGTATTAACATCAGTCGTTTTTTTGTTTTTGTTTGTTTGTTTGTTTTTTTTTTTTAATACAAGAGTGGTCAGAAAAGTTGCTATGCATCGTGACCAATACTAAGTAATATTGATTGTGCTTTTGTAAAGTAGCAGCTCATCTCTGATCGCAGACATGTTGTTTGTGCAAGCAGTGCGGGCCAGCATGAATGCAAACTATGGAAGCAGCGAGGAGAAATATGAATAATTAATAAATAAATGATCAGCATTCCCAGCAAAATCGTTTGATCGGCCAGCCCTGTGAATGACAATGAACAGACTCACCTCCACTGAAACAACACAAATAGGATATGTGGATATGTTTTATTTTAGTTTAAACATCTAGGCAGAGCGTAAAGTGTATAAAAAGGTTACATTTAAGATTCACAGACCATGAAATTAAGGAAGGAAAAACATAGGTTCCCTCCATTTAAACCTATTGGGAAATGACTCAATTCAGTCCAACTAAATGGTATGAAACATGGATTATTTCTTTCACAGTACTTCCATGTTGTCGCTGCCCAAATTGACATTTGGTTACATGCATTTTGCATGTCTGTGCATGGGATTGTTTCACTTGAAAATATTTGCAAATAGATGATTATATTGCAGGCAATTGGAGACTCTAAACTGTCCTGTAAATCCATTTTAAAATCATCAGTGTTCACCTAACCTGTGCAATTTGTAGAGTAATTGTCTAAATGTCTCTTTCCATAAAATCCACCTGTGTGATTTCCTACAGAGAAGGCTACATTTCCATGGTAACCTGGACCAGCAGCACCCGCCTGGCGGTTCGTTGGCTCAACCGGGCTCAGAATGAATCTGTACTTTGCGTGTGCGAGGCCACCACGGGGGCGTGCTCAGAGGTGAGGTGAATGGTATGATAAACAATGACGTGCGAGCACCTCTCATGGCCTGAATGGAAAAAGTTCTGATTTGGCTTCTGCACAGCAACAGCCAACTCTGCTTGCTTTGTGCAGTTGCAGATTACCTAATTGAGACAGTTTGATGTGTGGTGATGTCAGCATGGTAGCGACAATTGATTTCAGCGCAGTGGTGTGTGGACAGGTATTCTCAGGTGTTTAACTTTTCTAAAAGCTAAAATTTTGGTCGGCAATTTTCCACATCCGTTGCACCTTTGCTGCACGTGTACCTCATGTCACACACGAAACACATGCATAGAACTCTGGTGTATTACACATGACTTTAAGCCACATAATTTAAAATTATCCAAACCAATGCATTGTATTTTGAATGCACTAATATTTCTGATTTATTCCCCTCCAAAGAAACACAAGATGACCATGGACGTAATGCAAAGCCAATGGCAGGTATGAAGCACTGCAATGAATCCTCTTCGCTTACACACGTGGGTACAAATGATGGTGTCCTTCCTTTAACTCATTCACTCCCAAAGACGTTTTTAAACGTCTTTTCAGACTTGGTCCAGAATTGGCTGGTACTGAATGAGTTAAAGACAGAAAGACCACAATGGTCACTGAACTAACTTGAAACCGATCAAGTAATAATAAATAAAAATGCACCATAAATTAAGCAAAACCAATTGAGGATTTATTTATTTATTTATTTATTTATTTATTTTGTGGCCGACCAATATTACTTCAAAAACAAACCTGAATCTCGCCTAAACTAAAATGATGGTACCCCTACCTTAATGCAGTATTTTGTTGTGCAACCTTCCCCATATGTATCACAACTGTGCTTCTCCTGACTTGTGTCTGATGTTTTGGGGTTTTTTTGTTTTTGTTTTTTGTTTTTTTTTTTTATCTCAGCAGGATGTGCCACTGTTTTCAGATGATGGCTCCATATTTTACGCCATCCTGCCAGCCAAGCAGGGCGCCCGCGGAGAGTTCAGTCACCTCGCCGCTCTGTCAGCCCAGGTCCATTCATCTGAGGCTCACTCACATGTATCCCCTCCTAATTGTCCATTAACACTTCAGCGAGGGCAAACTAAAGCAAGGCTTCTCGTTTGTATTTACTGCACTCTCTCCCTCAGTACAGATAAATCATGATCAAGTAACGCTTTGCTGGGTCGCTTCATTTAATCTTCACCCAGGCAGGGCAAATTAAGAAAAGAGCAATGGTGCTTTTGGAAATGATACAGATGGACCTTATTTCCTGTTTGTCATTTCTCATTAACACTTATGTGAATGTGCCATTAGGTGAGCCCTTCCTATTAAGATGCAATTGAGGGATCTTCTCCCTGAGTGTTAATTTAATCTCTCTCCGTTACTCACAAATAATATATTCCGACACCTGTTATTATGATTATTCCGTTATGTCCACCCAGCCCACCGGTCCGTCCAGCCCTCCTCGGTTTTTGACATCGGGGAGCTGGGATGTCACCTCGCTCTGCGCCCTGGACGAGAAGGCTGGAAAGATGTAAGTGGTGTGGCCCGTTTTCTTTTAAATGATCTCTACACGAAGACCAAGTGTATTTCTTCACCTTTTCACACATCAAGCAACATGTTAGATCTTGTGATTACTTGCTCAGTCTTGAGAAAAATTATTGCTTAATTCTGTCATGATCCAGCTGTGTGAAGAAAGCCCTCAAGTAAAAATGGATCACAGTCCAAGCATTGCTGAGTAGTGATAACTGAAAAGAGATTTTAATCCCACAGAGGGCTAAATCTGATGGCGTAAATGTGACAGTATTATCTTTTATGCCAGAGGTGTCAAATTCAAAGCCCGGGGGCTAGATCTACCCCGTGACATCATTTTATTTGGCCCTTCATGAAAAGGTGAAAATCAATGCTGTTGTTCTTCTTATTACATAACTAACTTGGTATTATTTTTTTGGTCTTCAGCTATTTCCTGAGTACAGAGGAATCCAGACAAGCCAGACACCTCTACAGGTAAATTGTACGAATGGCATTTTCTTCATATTAATGCGTCATTCCAGAAAACTGGCAAGTCAACATTTCTAACCTGTCGCAAGGAAAAGTATAGTGGGATGCAGCTCAACGTCCAATTTACAAACTCCAGGCCATCACCATGAAGCAGCAATGTGGAGTTGCATAGCTATAAGTGAAAAGCCCACAGTCATCATGGGCATTAATGTTGTATTAAACTGGGGCTTTTAACAAGTGAATTGAACCATTATTTTTCACGGGGAGTGTAATTAATTACACAGCATACACAACAATACATTGGCTTGCTTCAAATATACTTCAAATGCCAGACAGCTAAAATTTGGGCAGAATTTGATGTTCCTAAAGGACAGTAAACTTCTCGCCATATGTACTGTTAATGCAGCTCACTCTGATGGAATGCTGCTCATTGTCAACTTCATATCTTCACCCATGATAGGAATTTCAAGTTCACGTGGTGTGCTGTAGCCAGGGGCTTCCTGACACATGGTCAGAATGACAAGAATTCCTTGTGCTGCAAAATAAATTTCACTTGGCTTTAGGCTTCAGGAGACACAGTCGCAGTGTCATAGAGAAGTGTTTCATTGAAACAAGGCACATATCTTACATAAGTGAAATATCACACCACCAATATCACACCACCAAGCAAAACATGTAACAGAAAGTATACAGTGTTGCCTGAACTCATGTCGTGTCTCAGTTTACTTACAGATTTAATTCGTGCTGCGGCACAGTGTTTAGGGGTAAACAAAAGCATGTTCAAATGTCAAAGCGGTAGCTATGTAGAATCCTAGAGCAATCTAAATGTGTGTATAGTTGGAGTGACCGTGTGAGTCTGAATGCTTTTTCTTCTTGTTTAAAAGTGTGCACGTGGAAGGAGCATTTCAACGGCAGTGCATCACATGTAAACTCCTCGAGGGCTGCCTCTTTTTTCAAGCCGATTTCAGTCCCAACTTCACCCACTTCACTCTCCGCTGCCTGGGTGAGTGTGAGACGCGTAGTCGTCATGGAACCTGCAAAGTCAAACACAATAAAAAGTTGGTTGACCTCTGTTTTGGTCATATTTCAATGCAATGCATTATGGATTTATTTTAAACCTCGGTGGGAAATCAGGATAGAAATAATTCATTCCAGGGTCAAACTGAGAACTTCACGTACATGACATTTCAGTGGCCCTGTGTATAAATAAATCAAGCTTTGTTCATACGGTAGAATCAATAAAACACAATCTGAACTTTGATAACAACTGACAACTAATGAGGCTGAAGACACAATCAATCCATAAATTTCTGTGTATCTTCTTCTTCTTCACCTCTTCTCTTTAATGGCCCTGGATGGGGCCATTAAAAAGCATTGAGAAAAAGCAAGCAAAACTCAACTAAATGAACTCTATGCTAAGTTGTTGCTCATCTCTAGTTACAGTATATACTGCTACTAATCTCCAGTGTCTTTTGAGAAATATTTATCCTGATAATTTCTGTCACATTCCAATTGTACAACCCAGCGGTTTAACTTCAGAGAGTTGAATTATTATTATTTTTTTTTAAATCAAATTTCATCATGGTTTGAAAATGTTTGTCCTCTGAAACATTCTCCAGGTCCAGGAATTCCAAAAGTGACAGTCCATAACTTAAAGGATCCCTCCAGTGAGTTTCACTTTTGCATGAACACAAAAACACACAAATGGCCATTTTGTATTAGAGCCACATGAGCAGTGATAAGGAGGCTTTTTGATCATTTTACCAGAATTTTAAGTAGTTTCTGGGTGTTTTAATAACATGTCAATTTGTCAAAATACAAAAAACAAACATAATCGGACAGTTTAGACATCTTAGTCTTTGTCTTGCTGAAATTAGCCCATTTTTAAGGGATTCACTCTACCTCGCGCAAGCTAGCAACAATATACACCCGTACACTGTTGCCAATGGTGAGTCCAGCTTTGGTTAAAATGATGATGGGGGCAGACCTCTGCTACAGCAGCTTCTTTTTGTGAAAGCAGAGCCGAGAGTAAAAAAAATAAACAAACAAAAAAAAACTTTGACAATGAAAGCATTTTACTTTCGTAGGCAGCACTTCATGTACTACACTGGACACATCACCAAACCGCACTGCTGCGTCAAAAACGTCTGTGCTCCTGAAGTCAGATTTTGTTTGATTTTAGTCCAGTACTGCCTCTGTCTGTCCTGTGGCTCTCCCTGATTGTAATATACAAAATCTGGGTGTTGCTGTTCCTCCTAGCTCGCGAAAATTATTTTAAATTATTGGTGTGGAGCTGTTATTTGTGCCCCTATTGGTTGTCTCTTTGCCTGAAAGGTAGCAGTTGATAATTTAACTGATAGTAAAATAATAATAATGTGGCCGCGGAGGATGAAAGATGTGATTTAAAAACCTGTTAAAAGCACATCATGTAAAATTTCTATCTACATTTTCTTATCATGTGGCCTTGCACTGAATTTCCATACTGTAAATGGATGTCGGTCTGATTCTTCAGGATTCTTTTCCATGTTCTGATGAAATAAATATTCTATTATCTTTTGGAGGATACGTTGTCTTGGAGGACAACAGTGCCCTGTCCAAAGCCTTGGAAGACAAGCGCCTTCCTGAGACTCTTTTCAGGACACTTTCAACTGACAACCTTGGTAAGACAGCCTTCATAACAATTATTTGATGACTGATTGTGGGTCTCTTGGCCAATTTCTTACCGCATTTGCTCTTGATGAAGAAATGAGCGTGATTCACTTTGAGAATGTATTTAGTCCTGCTTTTGTTTAATTCAAAGTTAAAACATTGAGTTTAAAATGATTCATCCGTTTTCAATTGTGCTTACCCTGATCGGGTCACATGGGGGCTAAAGCCCATCCGAACTGACTGATCAATGACAGTGCGTCACGAGCAATCAATGACTCATTTTAGAGCGCAGGTGTCAAGGTCAAAGCCCGGGGGCCAGATCTGGCCCACCATGACATTTTATGTGGCCCGCAAAAACAAATCATGGGTGTCAACTCCCATGATCCTTGCTATAATCTGTACCAAAATGTCAAGTTGTCACATGTAATAAATAACATTGACATTTTGCAAAAATGTTGTTCGCCTCATTACACTCATATGAAGAATAATTGCGCAACAACAAACACATTTGTTGACCTGAGTGGTTTCAAAACTAGTAATCCATCAGTTTGCTGTGTACAAGTAATAATACGATGAGAAAATTTATTCAGTGTTATTTCCTCCTGTCTTTCCTTAGATGTGCACCTGAAATTATCTTTGCCTCAAGGTTACGAGGTTAACCTGCACCCTTTGCTCATTATTGTGTAAGTAAACACATCTGCTGGCATTCTTCCCCTGTTTTGCACCCACCCACGCCCTTCAAAGTTTTCGGCTTTCAAATGTCTTCTTGCTGATGTCATCATTCAGAGACAGCTCTCCCGGCAGTCAGTCAGTAACGGAGGAGTTTGCTCTTGGCTGGCCTCAGGTCCTCTGTAGCTCACACAATGTGGCATTGGTCTGGATGGATGGCCAGCGCAGGGTGGGACGTGGACAGAAGACCGCTGCCGCAGACTCACGCAAGCTTGGTTCACTTCACGTCAAAGATCATTTGGAAGTTGTTGAGTGTGTGCCACACAGTAGCAACGGCAAACATAGCAATGATGCCGGTCAAACTGACTGAATAAATGGCTACTTTGCAGGTTGTTGATGAAGTTGCCGTATATTGACGATCGCCGCATGGCTCTCTATGGCAAGGTAAAAGTTTTTGTTTTTTTGTTTTCAATAGTTACAGTAGCACTCCAAAATGTTCTGTTTGAACTCAAATTTATTTGTTTTACAACAGGCATTTGGTGGACACTTAACGCTGAAAATGTTAACTGCAACAGAGAAGCTCTTTCAATGCTCAGCTGCCCTGGCCCCAATAACGGATTTTAGGCTTTACAGTAAGTTATTGTCATTATTACTCTCACGAATATAATTATAATCTCGACTTAACGTATGTACCTATTCTTCCTTCCTAACAACCCATCCACGGGGCCAGTATAGCCTTGCAACTTGCCTACCTAACACTCAGTCGACCTATCTACAAACTGATCAGACAATTACCTACAGACTCCTTATAGCATCGTTAGCTAGATATTGACGTATATTGTACCATTTCAGGCGCTGCATTCTCTGAGCGGTATCTTGGCTTTCCAACAAAGGAGGAGCATGTTTACTCGGTAAGGTTGAGAAGTCACATTGTTCTGAACTGGGCTGTTCAGGTTTATTCCTGGGTTCTATTGCAGGGATGGGGTTAGCAAATAAACATACTGCAATATTGCCTGCAAACACCAGTGCACAACAATTTTTGCCATTTTATTGGAAACATTCTGTTGTCGTATGTGTTGTGGGATTCCCTGTGAGATTTTGTTGTGGGTGAGCCGACAGTATTCTTGCAAAGTACAATAAAAAAAAAACTTTCGGGTCTATTAATCATTTACACCCAAGTTTAAGTTTGAAATGATACATTGTATTATTTTTTTGCCTCCAAACAGTAGGTTATGCTATTGTTGAGTTCATTCCAATGTGTTTTTGCAGACTGCCTCTCTGCTGGAAGAGGTCAGCAAACTGAAAGATGACAACTTTCTTATTCTACACGGAACCGCAGATGGTACTGGTTTCTATCCTTATTGAAATCATCAGCAGTGTGTTATCCTTCCCGAATCCTAACAGGCAAAGTGCATTGTGCGTTTCACCACAGCGAGGGTACACTTTCAGCACAGCGCGGAGCTTCTGAGCCGATTGGTGAGGGTGGAGGCCAACTATTCCCTGCAGCTCTATCCAGACGAAGGCCACACATTGCGGGAACCGCGCAGCGTCCAGCATTTCCAGCGCACGGTGGTCAACTACCTTCACAACTGCTTCAAGCACAGCACCCTCTTGGATACAGTTGAGGATGACGAGGAGGAGGAGGACGACTGACTGCCCTCACCTCTCGAAGGATTATTGTAGGTTTTTACGCCTTGGCGGTGAGTGTGATGTTAAGTTCAGGAGTGCAGACCAAACACTTTCAGCCAAGCAAATCAGCTCCTACAACTTTTGGAAAATGAAGCAGCTACTCAACACCTATTGCACACAATTGTTTCTGATGTTTACTGTCTGCTCGGGACCCCGTTTGTTTACAAAATATAGTGGGTATAGAAAGTGAACACACCCTTGTGTTGTTTTTGCACCTTTTCACAAAATTTGCGCCCCCCCCCCAAAAAAAATCATCAGGTCTTAAAAACGAGAGAAAAATGCGTTACGGATGGAGCTATCTGACGCGCATATTTGGCACAAAAACAACACTGTGCATCTTTGGAAGAACATTATTCCCATGGTGATGATACTTGGTTTTCTTTATGTGCAACTAGGCCTTTAGCCACCATGGACCGGGACTTATGAACAGTTCCAAATATCTGTCAAGTTTGGTGCAAATCCTTTTGAGGTGTGCCTGAAAGCTGAAGTAAAACAATTGTTTTACCTGAGGAGGCATTTCCCTTGCCATCTGTCACATTTGGAGTGTGCAAATATTTTCAAGTCAAGACATGCTGTGCTGATCGACTTCCACCAAAAATGGCTGCTTACTATGCATGCTTTGTATTCTCTCTCTAATACAGTGGTCCTCAACCTTTTTTCCACTAGGGACAGATTTTTCACAGACCAGAAACCATTTGTCTGTGGGGGTGCAGACGTTTAATCCCGATCGGAAACTAATCGCTGGGGGGCGGGGCTCGGCGAGCCAATATGCTCTGCTACAAAAAAATATATATATATACTTTTTTTTTCAATCTATCTGTGTGGTCCGATGTTTGGAGATGACTGCTCGAACTGACTTTCTATATCCACTGTATATGTATGATGATGTACGCTGATGGTTGTGCCAAATGTTTACAGGTTTTAAAGTGTACCTAAAGACTGCATGATGTCAAGTAGATTGCATTTTCTGTGTTTTGTCATCATGGTTTGAAGTATAATATTCCATTCTGAGACAAAGAGACTTTACAGGTTTCATATTCAGAGTGCAGCAGGACTAAACTTCAAAATGAAGCTTACATTCTTGATGAGTCATTTTGCTTCCAGGCTGGTTGGAAAGAATCCACATTCCTTTTAAGGTTAGAGTTATTGTGACAACTATTTTCTTACACCACTTAAATAGTGCAGCGCATATGTGCTGTACCAAAATACGTCCATCAAATGGACTGTTGTGACAATGTGAATTAATGTATTTAACAATGCAGTTGTCATTTGCATCAATTCAACAACAAGCCCTGACTCAAAGACCGCAGTGGAAACAGATCACCTTCATGTTTTGATATGCAACGGTAAATGAGTCTCTCTTAATGCATGAGACGCAACTGAATTTACTGGCCATCAAACTAAACGATTGCATGCCTCCGATTTGCCACATCAAGCATTTGTTTTTCAGCAAAACCTTGACAATTAAAACCTTATTTTACAGCAAAATCGTATTTCTTTGTGGTCTCTTATTTCGTTTGTCATTGTGTTTCAAATGAATCATTTGAGTTGAGTGGTATGCCCCTGTACCCGCGTTGTAGACTAGGTCAGTGAGTCCCAACCAGGTCTGCTGTGGGAATTTATCCAATGTCACGTATTTGGATGAAAAACTATTTACCGTATTTAGAAAAAATTAATAAATAAATATCCCTCCATCCATTTTCTGAACCGCTTTAACCTCACATGGGTCGCGGTGCGTGTTGGAGCCGATCCGAGCTGTCTTCGGGCAGTAGGTGGGTGACATATAGACGACACTTAGTCCCCCGCCTACTGCCCGAAGACAGCTGGGATAGGCTCCAGCACGCCCTGCGACCCTTGTGAGAATAAAGCGGATCAGACATCAAATGGATGGATAAATTTGGTTAACGTTAACATTGGTAGTTGCTGTAGTTTATTTTATTTTTTTTAACACACGCTTGAATCTGTGTCATATTTATCAGATCTGTCAGGAATTAAGAAATTAAGGTAAAGTTCAACAACTTTTGACAGTCAGATCTTGAATGTACAGTTATGTTCGGATAGCGCCATTGACGCCGTCAAATGAGCGTAAGCGTAGCGGTTCTCCAGCCAGTTCTCTAACCAGTTCTCTAGCCAATCACAGCCCTCGACGCAACACCACGTTTCCGATCCATCGTCCAATCAACATCGATGCTACTTGCAGGCCCGAATCCCCTTTTCAACCTTCTGTTCTTTAGAGGGGCACCTTCAAGCGGCTCCGAGGTGCACTGCTAGCGGCTTTTTGATCTCCTGGAAAACGGCAGACTAACACTTCAACACAGACACGATGTCGTTCCTGACTGTCAGCAGGTTAGCGCCTAAACTCCTCAATTCAAAGGTAAGAAGACGGCGCGCGTCCTCCGTGTTACTTTATCACAATTCCTTAAACCGTCAAGTTAGCCGGCTAACTGCAAGGTAGCTAACGTTAGCTACGGCGGCCACATTGTGAGACAACTGTGGTCGTGATATGGATTAAATGCTGCATAGAGACTCATCTAACCCCGAACGTTTGATTTTATATATTAACGCTGTTATTGTTGTTTTCCAATTGCGTAAACAAGTAATAACCATGTCGATGTCTCTTCATGAAAAATCATATCTGGACATGTTTGTTAATTGAAGATGTGTAAAGAGCAGACTGTGAAAGGGATTAACAAATCACTTCACTTTTTAAAGATGGAATGCTGTCTGAATTTAACTCGTGTTGTAATTTAGATTTTCAGTGTTGTGACACTGAAGAATTCTCCACCACCATGTTGACCTTCACTAAAAAAAAAAAGTCCCATTACTTAAACTAGTTCTGTGAGAAAATCCTCGAAAGACTTTTTTATTAGGATATTAGAAACATCTTTCTTGGATTTTCCGCAGTGCGAATTTCCAATATAAAGCCAATCTGCAGTGTTTTACATTTGACAAAGGGTAATGTAGTCGTGGTTTAACTGTACATTACTGTACATTGAGCTTGAATCACTGGAGGTTGTATAATGCATTTGCTCCTGAGATTATCAAGCGCATTGCCTGTCTTCACTGATTGCAACCATCTTGCAACTTTAACCTACTGGTTTACTCCACTGACTTCAACATTCACTAAATTACCTCATATCAGGTAAAACTGCATTGAAACCTGCTGGGTAGTCTGTATTTATAATGCTGTACAAACTGCAATGGTTATCAGGCTTCGTTTCCTAGATAACCTCTGTCACACTCACCTCTTTCCCCTTTCTTGGGTCAGGTTTTGCCCTGTTTGGCTCTTTTTATTGTTGTTCTTATATAACAAGCCCTGGTTGTAAAATCTCAAATGTGACTGACAGAACACCTGGAGCTTCACACGGGTTTTTTTGCAGTTGTAAGTGAACCCGTACTCGGAGAGGAGCTTTTCTCAAGGTTGAAAGTAGGATATATTAATGGTGTCCTTAATGCACCGCTTTTTTCCTCTCTGCTCAAAGACCACATATTCATTTGTAATTGCATAATTCCTCAAGCAATGCAAATTTATTTTAGGGTTTGTCCTCTAAAACAAATTACACACCTGATAAAGATACCTCTGTGGTTTCCCTCATGAAATGAGTAACGGGCGGTGCCAAGAGTGGGCTGTAATTACCTGTTTACAGTAACATGACGCCACCCAGTCACATTTGATGTCATTACCATAACACGCATTGCCCACACAGCAGAAATTCCATCTGTGAAGCTAAAGCGGGGTTTAAAGAGTGAGTGCAGAGAATTCTGGCGTAAAAATAATTGAACATTTCAGCAGTAACCTGAAGAAAAGTGGGAATGGGAAGAGGTAAGGGGACAAAATCATTCTCACATCCACTGATAAGAAAATTCTCACTGACAGAGGGAAAGAAATTTGGTGAAATGTTGGAAAGAAAGCTTTGGGAGATAAACCTAACCCAACAGTGTCATGGAAATAATAGATACTGCAAATAACGAGGTGTGTCACAAAAGTTCCAGGTCTGGTTTTCATAAAAGATATTTAATTCGAAACAGGCAAGTCCGGATTCACAGCTGAGCGTACTTAGTGTTGCACTTAGCTGTGCTGCAACATGCTGGGCAACTATCGAAGGCAAGGATGGGCAACTTAAATGATGGAGGCGACCACAATTTTTAATCAGCGGTACTTGACTTCCAAACTAAATGTATGTCAAAAATGCCATCTTAATTCTGGACAAAATGCATGCTTGCCAGCGAATAGCGAAACTCCACATTTAATTGGCGACTCTTAAAATGCATTACGATTTTTTTTTTTTGTCTTGTGGGTGTAAACTCCAAAAATTCTTCAAAAAATGCTGAGAAACATCCAAGATGCGTTTCCCACAAAAATGGGGGTTGTTTCCTCCCAAAACACAATTAAAATACAATGGGGGTGGGGAAACTGCAAGCAGATGAATTGAGTATACTGGGGTCCACTTGAGTAGAGGAAACGTGTATGTAATTTCCCCTCGACTTTACACAGAAGCAAGCAATCTTTGTGATTTGGAGAACTGGTCTCGGTTTCTCATTTCTAGACAGCGATAGAGAACATTCGCTAGGTATTGTAATACTTTAACAAGCGCTAGTAAAAAAGCCCATCCCCGTTGTGCTCCTCTCAGGAAGTGGGCAATGACTCATGTTCCATATTTGAGCCCTCCCCGGCCCGTTACATAAGCACCTCTCAGCCATGTGTGTTGATATAAGATCCTACTTTTTTGTTTTGGCTGACCCTCTTGAGTCATCCCCCCAACCACTTTGTAGTCATTCATCATATCAGCGAGATTAGAGCCAAGTGACCCAAACCCTTTAACCCGACTCTCCTCCAGTCGTTCATTTAACTTGACCTGACAGAGAAGTCAGCTTTCACTGGCATAATGCAGCAGGCCAAAGTTTTTGTACTGCGGTATGAGGGCTGGGAGTGATTCCAAATGCGTTGTGATGCAGATGTAAATAATTTTGAATTGTCAATTGACACTATAAATGATATTGTCAATTGTTAGATAATGTGACGCTGCTGGAATAGGGAAAAAAAGAAATTGTGTCAGGAAGTGAATGGACATGTGATACTGTTCACGACGCCCCCGCCCCCTTCACTTTTTTTTTTAAATTGAAGGTATACAGTATATTGTATCATTCCACCATGGAAAAAGAACTGTGCAAAGTAACCATTAAAAGTTCCACCAGTAATGACATTCACGCCCATCAAGAGTGTATGTAAACATTTTGACCACAGCGGTAACTGCAAATGAAAATGGGCCTTCCCACAGGGACACTTGGTCAATGCTTCTATGAAAAGCCAGCTCAGGGAATAAAGATTATTTATTAATGAGAATTGTGTGGAGATTTGTTATTAATTTACATGCCTGATTGATTCTTTTATTGATGTGGTGTGCAGTAAAAGCTCCATGCTTTTTTTGTCCTTGATGATGATGAGTGCTTTGAACTATCCGTTTTAAATTGTGTAATTTGTTCATTATTATTTACATGCAGCACTTTGTTTCAGAGGCCGTTACTTTAACCTGCTCTCTCAATAAAAAGGAGTTCAATCCGCAGAAGACGGTTTCATTTGAAACAAAATATTGCTCTCAAAATAATTTACTGTTTTAATTGGTTTAGCTTGCTTTTTTTTAATACCTGTTTTCCTCCTTTGACAATGCGTCACAATTGTAACATTGCTAATTTCTTCTCCCACAGAGTGCTACCTACTTTATTACAGCTGCTAGAAACGCCAGCGCTTCTCCAACAGTAAGTCCCTTTGACCTCCACCTCGATTGTCTCAATTAACATCAGCAATGTGGGTGAAGCATCCACTCGTCATATTTGCCAGCGGGAGCAATCACTTCGGTTTGCTGTGCTACAGTAAACATCAGTAAATCCTGTGTTGACAACTCCATGCAAGGCCTGAAATCAGCAGTTTCGTTTTTTTAAAGCATTGAAATTAGTGTTTTTCTGTTTTCTCAAGCAAATATAACAAATTACCGGTAAGTTTTGTAGCTGTCGGCTATTATTTCACTACTTTTTACTGTTGTTTTAAGTTTTTAACCATGATATTATTTTCTTTTTTTGTCTTATAAAGTTACATAAAATAACTGACCTGTTTTGTCTGCCGCTGCTTGTTGCCAACAAGGGAAGAAAATATTTTGCTGGTATGATCAGCTGAAAAAGTTGGTCTCACCAATTACTACTACCAGTCCGAAAGTTAATTTAGAGCCCCGGTCAACTATGAGATGGTCGGGTATTTCCGCACAGACCTCCAACTGCTCCGAGCAGTATTCTGCTCAGGAAAATGACATTTTTGTGCTGACTTTGTTTGCGATTGGTCTTTTGAGCTAATCCCTCATCGTATTTTAGCTGTGTGATATTTTTGGACAAGGTGTTTATTTGTGCCTTCTTCAAGTGTGTTTGTTTGGCTTCTTTTCAAATCCAGAATCTGAAGGATGTTCTGTCAGACCTCATCCCAAAAGAACAGAGCAGGATCAAGAGCTTTAAGCAGCAGTATGGCAAAACCAACATCGGGCAGATTACTGTGGACATGGTGAGCAGACCTCTAACTCTTCATCAACTTCATTTCTTGCACAGGTTTAGCAAAGTATATCCGATGTTGTTTTTATGTGATGGGGGTAAAAAAAAAAAAGAAACGTCACTACTTACCAGGAAATCTAGAATAGTCACTGATATAATTGTTTTGTGATGATTATTTCAAGTTCGCTTTCTACAGCAATATGCTTTTCACAGTCCTATGCTTTTTCAGATATTTAAACCGCAGCCACGTACTCTCCTACTCGCATGCATATAAATCAGCATGCAGTGCGGCAAAAAAAGTATTCTACCGGTATGCCCCTGTTGTTGTCCTACCGGTGAGACTAAAACTAACCAAATCACAGCACACCATAAAAATCCTCACAGCCCAATCCTGAACGAGCCCCCAAAATTGTAAATCTACTGATGTTACAGATGAAATGAATTACTCGCTCAGTGTCAGCTAATAACTGCAACACAAGGGTGGACGATGGCACACTGACATTTGGAAGGGGGGGGGGGGCGTTGCTCATCTTTTAAAACATTAGAGCTTTTGACAACCTGATGCAATGCACCAGCAAATCGTAGCCAAAGAATGGACTTTGGTATTTGATAAGTACTTGCGCTACTTGCCCGGCGTGTCATGAGTCAAATGTTCACACAGGTACTGGCAAGAGATACTGTATTGAGAAACAGTCTTTTGTTCGTATGACAGGGAGTGGTTTCAAGTGTTGTACAAGTTTAACTGGTGAAGAGCAACAGCAGATTGGTCCATTTTTGTTACCTGTGGCGGCTTGCTCATTCAACTCACCACATATAAAGTAGATATATCATCTGCCAAATGGAAATATTTCATTTCACTGTTAGTTTTTATTATCACTCAAGATCTAACCCATACACTTGCGCCAGCAGCCATGCCGGCAGAAGTGGTGTCAAAATGTTGTGGTGGAGGGCGAGGAAGACTTTGAGCAGTTTTGAGGGTATGAAAAAGGCCTAATGTATTCGGTTGGCACGTTATTTTAATGCTTAGCACATTCATTTATTGTTTAAATTGTTCGTTGGTACCCTTCTGATATATGAAGCAACCTGCCTCACCAACAATATCATCGAACACCCAAGAGAATATCCCCCCACCCCCCACCCCCCTTTGGAGGTGGAGTGCAACTGAAAGACATTTGGGTATTAATTTATTTTTAACATGCACTTGTGTTTTCATCTCCAGGTGTATGGAGGAATGAGGGGGATGAAGGGTCTGGTATATGAGACCTCTGTGCTGGATCCTGATGAGGTCAGTGGTGACCGCTCCTGTTTTGGCGTACCTTTCCTGAATACTGCACCTTACACCCATATTCAAAGAAAACTCATTGATTTTTGTCACTGTTTTTCCAGTGATGGTTTGATCTTGGTATTTATTTGAAATGTGTTTTCAACCATACATGAACTCAATCATGGACCAAAAATCCATTGTTTGCATCTGTGAAGGTGCATTTCTTATGATTCTGCCTGGTTCAAAAAAAAAAAAAAAAAAAGATTGATACATTGCTATATACACAGATAAATTGATGCCTTGATAGATAGATTTATACATGGATCGATTAATCCCCTGAGGGAAATTGGATTGTCACAGTAGCAGGATTCACAATTATACGAATAAAAGACAAAACAATAAGAAAACAAATATTAGTAAATTTTCTTGCTAGCTTGACTTTTCTGTTTCTATACAGGGCATCCGCTTCCGAGGCTATAGCATCCCTGAATGTCAGAAGTTATTGCCCAAAGCTGAAGGAGGTGAGGAGCCGCTGCCCGAAGGCCTCTTCTGGCTGCTGGTCACAGGACAGGTGCCCACTGAGGAGCAGGTGAGAGTCAGGATGGGGCATTGGAGCCCCAGAAAATCCTTCCATGTTCTACTTTATTCGTTTTAGTCTCCCAGGAAGAGACGGGAGATGGTCAGAATCTAAACATTGCCCATTTCGGAGCAGTTGAAATTTCTTTTTGATGGGCCTACAGATCACTAGACAATAGTCAAATGGACTCGGCACTAAAAATGCAGTGTAAAATGCACATTAGGGACACAGTGTACATACAGTACGTGACTACAAACGGTTGTAAAACAACATAAAAGCTTAGTTGTAAACATAAAGTCACTGTGCAACATCTTGAAATTATTTATGACTGAATCAGTCTGACAAATTTATTGCTGGAGAAAATTTTCATTTTATTGCCGTTATTACCAGTACGGACAAGGCAGACTGATAAGAGTGTTGCCGTTGAGCCACACACGTCTGAGAGAGAAAAACCATCTTGACAGTCCATGTCTGTCAAGTTACATGTTAGACAGATGTGCCTAAAATGTTTGTGTAACCACGTACACTCCTGTTTGCCAGGTGAACTGGGTTTCGAAAGAGTGGGCAAAGAGGGCGGCACTCCCGTCGCACGTCGTCACCATGTTGGACAACTTCCCCACGAATCTGCACCCCATGTCCCAATTCAGCGCTGCCATCACGGCCCTTAACAGTGAGAGCAGCTTTGCACGAGCCTACTCTGAGGGTGTGCACAAGTCCAAGTACTGGGAGGTGAGTTGTTACGCTTGCATTGGCATTCAGCCTGTTCATGTGTCCTGTTTTAAATTAATGTTTAAACATCTTTGTACAAAGGAAAACTCTCTCTCGCTCGCTCTCTCTCGCTCTCTCCCCCTCCCTCCCTGTGTACACATAACGTGTGATCACAATTTCCCCTTTACAGACAAATGAAAATAAAATAGTAACACAATGAATTAATGCCATTGTACAATTAAAGTTAGTTATTAGAGTAGTTTTCCATCTATGGAAAAACACCATGTGGGTTCACCCTTATCCTCAAACAAGTTGCCAAAAATACAGTGAACCACCACTATTTGCAGCGGATAGGCACCAAGCACTGCCACAAGTAGTGAAAATCTGAATAACTGACGTCCTCGCTAAAAGGGTTTGTAATTGCATAGAGATAAAACTTGATGGTGGTGAAACACTTAAAATCTAGACGATAAGAAAGCATCAACTCTATGCATTGAGCATCTATTGTCATTTCATCCATGTTACATAAAGCACTATACTCAAGCAAGAGTTAAGTTATTCAACACAAAGAATCTACCTTGAGGCTCATCGATAAGTGTTAGCTAGCATACTAGCCTTGATAACACACTAGCGGAAACTGAGGTGACATCACTTGCCATGAGTCGTTCAAACCCTCTCGCCTCTTTCTCAGTATGTCTATGAAGACTCCATGGACCTGATCGCCAAGCTGCCGTGCATTGCGGCCAAGATCTACCGCAACCTCTACCGCGAAGGCAGCAGCATCGGAGCCATCGACTCCAACTTAGACTGGTCTCATAATTTTACCAACATGCTGGGTTACAGCAACGCCCAGTTCACTGAGCTCATGAGACTCTACCTCACTATTCACAGGTAATATACACACTGCCCTTGGGTCAAAGATGTCTTATATTTGCCTGAACGAAATGAGGAAAATCAAGTAAATGCTGCCAGCGAACTGCATGTCCAGTGAACACTTCAGGATTTTTAAGTTAAAGTCACGAAACTATTTAAGATGCAGCAACTCACTGTTCATTTACTCCACAATCAAATTATACACATCTACAACACGTTAAATTTTTTTTGTTTTAAATTGGTCAAATTTTGTGTGATCATTTAGAATTGGCTTTGCGTGTTGTTGATACATAACAGCTGCGAGTGTTCCATTGCCTGGTGGTTGGATTTGATCCAGAATCATTTTCCAGTCAAGCTGATTTAAATGTTTTCATTCAAGATCTTTATATATCAAAGCTTGTTTGGTTTGATTAAAATTAAATCAAATCCCAGCATGGGGGGGAGGGGGGGGCAAAAGCAGCATATTTTTGAATCATGTCACTGTCATCCACTTTTTTGTAAAAGCGGAAGGTTAAAAAAAAATGGAAATCTCTTTTCTGTGGGATGTGAGTTTGGTCAGGGCAGTTGCCCCAATCCTACTTACGGTAATTTGAATTGATCAATACTGCATGTATAAGACAAGCTAACGTTTCTGTCATGTGACAGTGACCATGAAGGAGGCAATGTCAGTGCGCACACCAGCCACTTGGTGGGCAGCGCCCTGTCAGACCCCTACTTGTCCTTCAGCGCCGCCATGAACGGCCTGGCCGGTCCTCTTCACGGCCTGGCAAACCAGGTTGGTCATTGACGGACCTATACACAGCCAGACCACCTATTAAAATTCAGGGTTTGTTTGTGCTGACAGTGCTGTCTTCTGCTTCTCTTTGTCTCCCAGGAGGTGCTAGTGTGGCTGACTGCGCTGCAGAAGGAGCTCGGTGGGGAGGTCTCAGATGAGAAGATGAGGGATTACATCTGGAACACGCTCAAGTCCGGAAGGGTAAATACCGCCACTTCTTTCCATGGAATAGAAAGTAAATGATAGGCAGCTTCAGGGGCTGGTTTTACACCAAATGGTTTATAGTAGTGTCACAAGTAAGAGTTGTTGGGCAAGTTTTGATTGTTTTGTAATCCTACTATATTGACAGTGCGACTGCTGTGAAAAAACTAATTAATCCAAAACAGTAGTCATACATGGCAATTTTCCGCGGATCCGCGGAAATCCGCCGTTTTATTTCTTAAATTGATCATTTTTGTGAATCGTCTAAATCCGTTGAGAAAATTTTAGGGGCGGCCAGGTACCTTATCGTGAGTTTTCACGAGCTCTCCCGAACAGTCTCTCCGTTTTCCGTTTGTAAACAGCCCTGCGATTGGACGTGTATGAAAGCTTCAACTAATCAGATCACTGAAGGCATTATTTGTTGCGGAAGTCTTAGCTCGATTATAAACGGCCCAGCGATTGGTTAACTACAAGCGATTGGACCAATCAAATTGCATGTAACATATTGTTTTACCTGATTCATGGCGGCCTGTTCGTCTCGCAAATTCATTGTTCTGGGATCGTTTGAGCGGAATTATGAAATTTTTGACGAAAGATCAGGAGTCTTTAATCCTAGAAATTGACTCAAATGTCAAGAATAAATTCCGATTGGACTGGCTTGACAGAAAAGTCACTGTAAAGGTTAAAATTGGTTCCAAGTTCGACGAAGTTACAGAAGCTCTTGGACAATTTTTGAAGAAACCAGACGTAGCAGGCAAAGCTTATTGTGTGTATTGTAGTGACTTAATTAACTATGGCTCCCGTGGATGCGTGGCACTGACAGATCATGCAACAAAAGGGAAAAAACATCCCGACAAAATCGCCATTCGACGGAGCAATTATTCTTTGGGATCGGCATTTTTCAAACAAACTTCGTCAGCGGATACAACTAAAGACGTTACGCGCTGGGGTACTTTGGCTGAACCAAGCAACGAAATCTGCTCCACTGACGCCCCTCCTGTGCCGTCATTAAGCAGCCCGACATTCTTTCACTTTCTGTCGCTCACGTGCGGTTTGGAGTTAAAAGCTTCCATTCATGAGCGCAAAGAAGCCAAAAAGCAGGATGCCCCCACCCTTTTGGTGCGCCGACCTGGTATCCACCTCGGTGTTTCACTTTTTGCCCAAAGATCAAAAATGAAAGAGGAACGTACGGTGCTTTCCAGGATTAATAATTACTCCCACTGATGTTCCGTTTCTGAAATGATATGTCCGCTATAAGGTTGCTATGAAAGATCTCCAAAGTTGTGTTTGCGAACGTGGTTACAGTTTTTTCGCAACTACATTGTGTAGGGAGTTAGATGTAAAAAAAAAAAAAAAAAAAAAAATAC
>NW_017804828.1:98786-172381 GCF_001891065.2 Hippocampus comes
TCGCCGATAGACAGGTACACTCCGAGGTATATACTTTTTTTATTCAAATATACGAGGATGATATTTTCAATTTTATTTGGTATGCATTTGTAGCAACAGCATGATAACATTTATTTGTTTTTATTTGCGTTTTATATTCATATTGATAATTCACGTTTTGTCTTGGATAATAAAGCACGGTTATGCATAATAAATTGTATGCATAATAAATATTCACTATCACTGTATGAGGTAAGAATCAACAGCTTTTTATCACATTTACACAACACTTTATGAATACAAGTCATGAACAAATCTTAAATATGGCAGGGAATGTGTTTACTTTTTTAGTTTTGATTTTGAGCAGCAAATTTGGAGTTACATATTGGTGCTCACCAGGAATGCATAGGCAAAATTGCACAAATTTTCACTTGAAAGAATAGTGGCGATCTTGGGATTTTTTTCTGTTCAATTTTCAAACTGTGTAAATTTAATACACTTCATCTTCAGCATGTTTAGTGCCACTTTTGTAAGTAACCACGCCCCCGTCCAGGCCACGCCCCCGTCCAGGCCACGCCCCTTCCGCTTTTTTCATCACTCGCCATTGCCATGTATGAGTAGTGGACTAACACTTTGTACTGCAGAGTAACAACAAAATTGAATGGATTTGTTCCCAGCTGTCCCAATGCTCAAAGTCCCTTAAACTAAAACTTGCAGATGTAGTAGTCAATAACATTGGATCCAATCTTTGTGTCAGGTGGTACCGGGCTACGGTCACGCCGTCCTGAGGAAGACGGACCCTCGGTACACCTGCCAGCGCGAGTTTGCCCTGAAGCACCTGCCCACCGACCCCATGTTCAAGATGGTGGCTCAGCTGTACAAGATTGTCCCCAATGTGCTGCTGGAGCAGGGCAAGGCCAAAAACCCTTGGCCCAACGTGGACGCCCACAGTGGCGTTCTGTTGCAGGTGAGTCCTAACCTCGCCACAGCGGTTGTCTCAATTGATGGCTTTATGGCGGGATTAACAGAAGCAAGATGGCACCTATGTTAAAGGGACAAAAGACAATAAAGAATGTTTTGGGGGTGGGTGGGCTAGAACGGATTAATGGAATTTCACTTCATTTCAACGTTTCAAGATTGAATTGCTGTAAAGGTAACTTGAGTTTCAGACTTGGTCATGGAATTAATTAAACCCAAAGCCAATGTGTCATTAGTTAAGACGTCACAGCGGACACTGGTGCTGATGTCACGCATCTCATTATCTGATGGCTGTATACCATGTCACTGTACAAGTAAATTTTGCTGGGTTCTATGGAACAGGCGTTTCAATGCCGAATCGTATGCAACTGCGCTGAAATGGCAGTTTTTCAGGATTTCTTGGTTCAAGAGGCTTACTCAATTTCTGTGGTTGGAGTGGCCGAAGATGTTTGTTTAGTCAGCTGCAGCTCAGAGAAACAAATTGGTTACCTGGTGACTGGAAACATTATCGTTACGGACGTGGCCTGTCTCGACATAACTTTGAGATCAGATTCAGGGTAAACAGTGTTCTAGTTTACAACATATGGCAAGACTAATTCAACTGAGAGACTAACTGGATATGACGCTGTATTGCTTTG
Organism: Hippocampus comes; assembly: GCF_001891065.2. NCBI lineage: Eukaryota > Metazoa > Chordata > Actinopteri > Syngnathiformes > Syngnathidae > Hippocampus > Hippocampus comes. The sequence continues at coordinate 100,382 of NW_017804828.1, forward strand.
CAACAGTGTTCAAGATGGCTTTGCAAAAGTATTTTAGATGCATTCAAAGTACGAATTCCGTCATTTGCAGGGAAATCCACCAGGATGGCAGTACGTTGCTCCCTAAAGATGATTTTGTATTCTTTAAAGAAGGACCAACGATACACAAAAAGAGCATCTTACACAGTAGTTGTTCAAAATATTTCAGCTTCTCTTTTATATCTGTAAAAGTCACTCACACCTCATTAACATCACTAAATATGGACTGTGGTCACAGTATTTAGCTAGACAGATATCAACCAAACTTTTTGTCAGAATGTACAGAAATCAACATGTTGTCATGAATTTTTCATAGCAGTGGACCCTCACTATTTGTGGGGAATCATTGACCCTGACCCCCAACCCTCCCACTAAAAAGGGTTTGTAATATTGATAGATGCCACAAGATGGCAGCAAGCCCTTAAAACTGATTTGATCTTGAAACACCAACACCACCATGTATATAGCGTGTACCAAACCAAAATAGGAGGGCTTCACTGTACTGTTTCTGTATGTAGCTGGCATATGTTTTAGCAGTAAATGCTTACTCATCAATTTAGGGATGTTGGATAACGGCACACCTAATTTCTCATGGCACACTGGTTGGGAATCACGGTTGTAGTGGCCACTATTTGAACAAATGCATATTTGTGGAGTTCAGATTGCAGTAAAAGAGAAAAAAAATAGTAATTACGGCAAATGTGGGTCCTTGCGATCGAACCTAACTGCACCCCTGTACTTCCCTGTCCGCAGTACTACGGAATGACGGAGATGAACTACTACACGGTGCTCTTCGGCGTGTCGCGGGCTCTCGGCGTGCTGGCCCAGCTGGTGTGGAGTCGAGCCCTGGGCTTCCCGCTGGAGCGCCCCAAGTCCATGAGCACGGATGGACTCATGTCTCTGGTGGGCTCCAAGTCGGGTTGATCCCCGACCACGTGAGGGGTTTTAGTGGTGGGGAAAAAGCGTAAACGTGACGGATTACGATGAGTTGACTACCCCCTGACCTACCCTGGTCCATCCCTGGAATTCCACCAGATTTAAAGAGACAATTTACTTTTAATGTCATTACACGCAAAAAGACTCTCCTCCAACCACTGCTAGTTGTCCTGTTACCTCCTCAGGAGGTGAAACTTCCACACATAGAGAGTCCCACCTGTTTTTGTTTGTTTATTTTTTTGTTTTTAAGCTACCCTACAAGTCCTCTACGAATTAAGGGTGACACTCAAAGGGAATTGTGGGAGTGAACTGCACTTCCTCTGTATTTGTTTCAGCGGCTAAGGCCACGTCCCCCATCAATCAGCTGACAAGTCACTTTGATTTCTCCTATGCATCCCCGCCGCTCTCCTGCCTTTGGCAACGTTTCACTCCCATTTATGAGCACTCCAGTTTTCACCATTCTCGCCGTGATCAAGCAGTTCATAAAACACACAGCAGAAAACAAAAGCCGCTTTCAATATAAAACTTTTTTTGTTGTTTTTAGTGCTGGCTAGTCTTCCCTCTATGATCAAAATAACCGGCCCGTCTTTGTTTCAGCCCGGCGCTAGTTTAACCCGGTGACTGACACAGTGGGGGGCAAGCGTATTGACGCGTAAGAGCAAGCTTGAATTCTAGGTGGGCTTCGTCCTTGTAATTGTTTGTTGCTTTTTTTTTTTTTTTGGTTTTTATCCACGTGAGAGCTTTATCAATGTGGATTGCTTCAACATCAGCATTTGATTGATTGATTGGATCTCATCCTTTGAAACCAGAGACCCCAACTCGCCACCGCTCGCTCCCTTGCTTGAGTGTGTCCCTTCTTCCTGAGCTTGCTGGTGTAACGGTTGGGTTATGTGGTTTTATTTATACTTTGTGTACATAGGTTATATATATATATATATGTATATGTATAAGTTCTGCTCATAACAGCCACACCGAGTACCAACTGTCAAAGGTCAGCCTCTCGGGTAGAAACCGCAGCTATCTTGTACATACATGTTTTTGTCTTTTTTTTTCTCCCCCAGGGTGTTTTCAAGCTTGTTCTTGAGCTCCATTGCCAAGACAGCCTGCCCATCTGTGGCGTTGTTTGTCAACACTCCATTTTTGTCACTCAGAATCTTTTTTTTTTTTTTTTTTTTTTGGCTTTGTTTGTGCTCCTCCTGTCTGTCGTCTCGTGGCATTATTTTGATCGTAGAGGAGGTTGTACGTGATAAATGAGAATGAAATGTAAGGTGGGTTCATCAGATACGCTTCAGGGGGGCTGGATGGGTCGGACAGGGCAAGAAATAGTGGAAAACAACTCTTAAAAAAAAAAAAGTAAAAATAAAGGTTTTTATTGAACAATGCCTAGTCTTTTTTTTTAAAGGAAATGTTGGCACACAATCACACCTATTGCCCTTAATACCAGTGTTTTACTATTATTAAAATAGTTTGTCTTGGGATTTTAAAAATGACAAATTTTTCAAATTAATGAAACGTCCGAAAAATAATGTGAATTCTATCTACATTTTGGAGAGGGATAAACACCAAATAGTTGCTGAGTTTCCGGCTTTTAGCAAGCAATTTATCAACTGATCGAGTGCGTATTAGTGACTTGTTGCCTTCATCAACTCACTGAAAAAGGTTTTTGTTGAATTTACTCACTTTTATTTTATGTGATTGCACTTGATAATAAAATCTACATCCAGATCCATTTTTAAGTAGAATATACATCTACTTAAATGTTTCTTTATCCAGATCTTTTTTGTGCGTGCAACTAAGAAAAATACCTATCCCCACCATAAAGCATTGTGAATATGCCCATCTTTACAACAAAGTAATGTAAATTTTCCCATCCGTGCAGTTAAGTATAGTGAATGTGCCCATCTCGTCAACGTCTTGAGTTGAAGTCTTTTTAACGATCTGAGTTGTGCGTCATGGCGCTAAATGGCACTTTGGCCTTCCTCAGTCACATGAGCCCTCCTTTCTGTATTTGCTGGGATATTAATAACCGGACTGCATGCCGTCACCCAGATTTGCTTTCCCTTAAAAAAATGACAAGGAAGCTGTCTGCGATTGGCAGGATGTACCCACGCTTTTCATCACAAATCAGCAAGGATCGGCTCCAGCTCGCTTGCAACCCTAATAAGGACAATCACTTCTGGATGTCGCATCATCATGGCAGACATACTTCCAGGGTGCAAAAGATGGAGCTGTTGTCTGATTGCACCAAGGCACAGTGAAAAAAGGGTAAATGGCAGAAGAGAAGGCTGAATTTTGATCAATTCAGCCTTCTGCTTCAGTTTGAATGTGTGACGTGTCACTCGAAAATGAGGTAAGCTTCTGTACAAGAAGGAATTCACACTTAAACAGATATTTTGGTTCAACATTAGACATGGTGGAACTTGAGACGGTTAAAATTATTGAGGAACTGGCTAATTAACTGACTTTTCTGTTACTCAGATGAATAAGCCGCATGCACTGAGAATAAGGAACTTTTATTTATTTACAGTAACGCCTCCAAAGGTACACTTCGGCCTTTGTACAACATAAGGACATCACATTAATGTACAATTGCTTCAAATATTTTCCTGCCTTGCAAGTGTTTTCCCTGCAGATTAAAAAAAAAAAAGCTTGACAATATGAAATCATCAATGCAGCAAAGCAACACTTAAGTCTTCACCTCCAGCACTGCCAAATCGTTGATTTTGCCACATTGAATAGGTTAATGTTTTTCTAGCACGGGCCAAGAAGGTGAGGTAATCCAAAAATAGAATTCATAGACCCTTGGTAACAATAGTCAATGTTTTGCACGTCTTACAATCAATGTGTGAGCAGCACACAAACACAACTTACACCTATGCACAGATGTGCAGAAATAAGACAAAAATATTTATTTCATAGCCCAACAGTATGTGCTTGTCATGCATTGATGTGCCGCTTAACATTGGAAATCTGAAATAATTGGACTTGTACACTGTTAAGTGGACCGCCGCACATTCAAGCCTCTCAACTGCTGATTCCGCTTATTCAGATTGTTTTTCTCCAATTTCGCCTATCAGTTTATTTTCAATGAATTTTTAGGTCCCACAAGAATAAATGCATTCTATGATAATGAATTAAGCTGCCTTTCCAGCAGCTCCGCTGCTGTGAATTGGGAATTTCTCCATTGCGAGACGAATAATGGTTTTCTTATCTTATCTTAATCTCACATCACCCGTGAATGAATAATTTATGGCGTGAATCTTCCTGAGATTTAAAAAAAAAAAAAAAAAAAAAGCTAAAGCACTGGCTACCAGACTCAAAGCATGTGGTGAAAGTAACACTGCTGGGCTACCAAATCTGTGCACGCGCATGCAAATGTCACACATGACAGCAGGCAATTCAAAGTGCAGAAAGAAAACCTATAAAGGTGGAACCCTTTAATCAAACCTGTTCACACTCTCTTATTGTCCCAAACATGGCACATCATATGCGCTGCCTCCATCAAAAAATAAAATAAAAATACATAAGTCATAAATTAATGAAAGTGTTTAGCACCAAGCTCAAAATAATGTAGCAAAGCACACAGACTACTCGGAAACGTTTGAGACATTGGGGGAATTTTCAGCATGAATCTAAAATTTACCTAAAAAATTCATAAAAGCTAAACTGAGTGTCGACGGTGACATCGGGAAGTCACAAAAGGGAGACTGGAAGAATCACCGAATGGCATAGAAGTGGCTGTCCGTGGAAATAAAAATAAATATGGAAATATGAATTTGCTGTACTGAAAGACTAAAGTATTGGATATGTACATTTAAAAGTTATGAAAAGGTTGAACTAAGTTAATTATGGAGCATTTCAGGTTCATCCCGAAATTTCAGCTAATATCCCAAACTTTTTGTGAGTAGTGTGTCAAAAGAATTAAAAGTGAAGGATGTGGGGTTGGTTTTTCAAAGTCACGGTGAAACATTGGACTTGCTCCCCTTCAAAATCCCACTCGGGATTGGTTGCCTTTAAAAAAAGAAAAATAAAACTATTAAAATAAAAACCTATTCTTTGATGGTGTATTTGATACTTGTTTTGTACATGAACTCGCTGGACTATGTCCCTCAGGAAAGGTAGACAGGGGAACATGGGGAGGTGGGCGGGGAGACTTAAGCAGCAGCTTCATGCAGGGTGGGCGTTTTGCGGACGGACATCACGTTTGGTGGACCTCGTGGAACATAAGCTCTCGCGGGATACGAGTCTCTGGGCCGTAGAGCTTGCAGGCACGGCGCTCGAAGGCGGCCACGTTCTGTTTGACCACCTCGTCGAAAAACATGGTGGCCAGCTGCGAGTGTAGCAGGGAACGGAACTCAAAGGATATCTGGAGAGGCAAGAGAGGGGAGGGGACGCTCACGTAAAATGACAAAATGGGCACGGTGGACATCACACAGAAATGGCGGAGGGGGGCTTACGGAAAAGTCAACAGTGCAGGTGCGAGGGTAGCCGGGAATGCCCGGACTGAAACGCCAAATGGTCTCCAGGTGGTTGAACAGCTTTCCGTCCGTGCACACGGCCTGAAGGTAATGAGTGGCGGGAGAACAATGCAACTGAGGTTATTAGTTATCGAAAACCATTAAAATGATTTTGAAAAATAATGTAACATATTTTCTTGGACTTATAAGTTGCACTTTTTTCCACATTGTTTGGTTGGTCCTGCGACTTATATTCAGGTGCAACTTTTATACATTAAAATTAGAGCTTGGACGAGCCCATCCATCCATCCATTTTCTGATCTACTTTATCCTCACAAGGGTAGCTTGGACAATCATACATGCCATTTTAAACTAAAAAGGAAAACTCTTCCATTAGTTCAAAGCAGAAGTTCCCAATCCAACCGGAACTTGTTCACTGCCATCAACACAATTAATGGAGCAGAGATTTTGAGTGCAAGTCTGAGCTCTAATTTTAATATGTAGTCAGTCGCGCCTCAGAATAAGTCGCAGGACCAGCCAAACACACCAAAAAAGAAAAAAAAGTGTGACTTTGAAAACTATGATGCATTAAAAATAAAGGTTCAAAAAAACAGAGCCTACCAAACCAAAATTAAGTAGATGCCCCCCCCCCTTAAATCACAACCATTGCAATTTGAAAATGGCATTTTACTACATCGCAATGCACATTTGAATTCCATTCATGTTCAGCGCTACAAATAACTCCACCTGAAACTGAAATAAACCCAGTCTTGCTGGGAACTCACTTTGACTAGGTGAGGCCGCACACAGCTGATCATGGACGTGTAGCGCTCGACGACGGGCGGGAAGCCCACCTCCAGCTGGGCCTTGCAGTGGCCCGCCCGCTTGGCCACGGTCTGAGACTTCTTGCACCACGGAACGAACAGTTTGTAGTCATCGACATTGGCCACCACGTCGTACATCTCCAGCATGGAGTAGCTGCCGGAAGAAGCCACGCGCTCAGCAAGGGTGTTGGAGGGGGACAAGCGCCCACCTCAGCACAGGTGATTCCGCATAGCTAAGCGCAGCCTCCTTTCATTAATTAGGCTCACCCAGCAGTTACATTCCCAAGAATCATTTAATATTTATTGCATTCATTTACATGTAGGTGGTCTTCTCCACAAAATTCGTTTGTTACAATTTTGTTACCCGAGTATCCTGCGTTCGGAGTACTCCTTCCTCTTGTTGGTGAGGCTGATGAAGTTCCTGCTCTGGGGAACGCTCGCCATGGCGTCCCAGTCGTGAAGGCACAGCACTTTGGGAGATCTGGTCATCAAAATGCCACATGAGGACAAATGTCTGTGAGGGGACAAAAGACATCCTGTGAGTGTGGAAAAGGCAGCAGGTGTCCACGGGTAAATTCCGGCCTCCCAGAGTGACAATGGGACACACAAGGTTGGCAGGCTGTTGCTGGCGTTTTCTCAGTTGATATGTGATAACTGCTCCTGCAACATGTGATGTTGGAATGTGGCTTCTTGTAGCTGACCGCGATAAGCCAAGATGGGACTAGAAATATCTCTGCCAGCTCTGTCGTCAGCGACACAGGTGTTTTGAAAAAGACTTTTGGCTTTTCAGTTACACGCAAACCACCTTTCAGTCAAATGACATCATGGTAACATCCCACTAGGCTTGTTTTGCTCCTTATTTATTTGATTTGTAATTAATGCATGTCTTTAAATTACAATGGAAGACGTACAAACACATTCATTTGGTAGAAGAACGGCAGGTTCTCTAAACCAGTGGTCCTCAACCACCAGTCCGCGGACTCGTTCCGGGTGTCGGCCTGTTTGGGACCGGGCCACACAGAGACAGACCTGTGAGCTGTGAGCAAATTTGCTTCATCAAACGTGGCGGAAATGTGCGCGACTCTAGCCAATCTGAATCCCCCTTCTAACCTTGGTTTGCTAGTTGAAATAAACAGAATCCACCAATAAATGAAAGAAGAAGTAAATAGAAAGTAATCAAGGAACAAATTAACCAAACGTGCTATGTCGTCAAAAACAAGGCGATGCCAGAAACCTATTGAATCATTTCAACAAGTACCAAAAATGCAAGTCGAGTTGAACAGCCTGCCCAAGTAACCATTAACAGTGTAGTCGCTACTAACTAGCCAGCAGCCACCAGATGGAAGCTGCGATCAATCGTGTCACCTTTTGATCAGTCTCATTTGCAAGTGGCAATAATGCTAACTCCGTATGTAGGATCATAACTTCAATCGCAATTTTCTTTGGACTGTTTAAAGCCGTTGGTAATGAAGACTGGTTCTGTGATGCATGCATTCAGAAATGTATTATGAATAATGAAAAGTACTTCGCACATATGCATATATTTTATTTTCCTCCTAGTTGTGACGTTTTAGATTCAAACTTCGCCTTTGGCCTTCTGATGTGTAAATTCCGTGGCATTCCCTTGTTTGAATGTTTTTTTTTTTGACGTCACTGCCTAAACTAGTTGTTTGCGCGCCTCGTAACCTCGAAACCGAGGACGCCATGTACTATTGATTCTAATTCAAGCTGACAGTCACACTATGATTGTCGGTGTTTTTTTACCTGATATTTTGTCGCGTGCACATTCGGGGCACCGCTGGGCGGCAAGACCGAGGAGAGCCCACGACGGCAACCTGGAGATAGTCGCTAAAAGTCCGCACACCCATGGGCAACCTCCGGGCGGTGGTCGCGGCTGCCATCAAAACAGCCACCCGTTGTCAAGATGACAACACCTGTGTGGAGCACACTGAAGAGGCCGGAAAAAAAAAAGACGGGGGGGTAGGGCCCGCTTTTCAGCCCACGTAGAGGTAAGACGTGTCGTTCACCAAATGAAGCATTCGATGACTAGCTGGCGACGTAACGAGTCCAAGTGATGCTAGCTAAGTGCGAGCTAACATTAGCCAGCTACTGAGGTATCGTAATAGTCCGAAGTAGCGCGACATAAAGCCAAAACATCACTCCGCACTCTCACATCGTCTCTGGTCATCAACTACGGCGGAATTGTCGGCTCTATTTATTTCGCTCGTTTGGTAGCAAATACTAGTCAGCCCCAGACGACCTTCTGCCGCTCACGAAACGCCGGTGGGACAAACGGCTTGTTCTGTTTGTCAGTTCAAACCGGCGGATGGACTAAAGGCTGCTCCCTAGTGTGGCGGAGGATCGCAGCGGAAAATCCTGGACGGGATTTGTTTCGGGAAAGAACATAGACGACTCAAATCGAATCACGACTATCTCATCTCAGTTTTCCTCACTGAAATTAATATGAATGTAATGAAAACGTTCCAGCAACAAACAACAACAAGAACGACGACAACAAAAGCACCCCGTAGACTGTTTTTAAAATAAGAAAAATAGCACTCTGTAGTACTATACTTTATTAAAACATACAACAATAACACAGTTAAAGATTTAAACGCGTTTGCACCATGATTTCATACTTTAACACAATAAACAAGTATAATGATACTCATGTAGCCTGTAGTAGCGGGGTCAAATTCCTTGTGTGTTCTACATACTTGGCCAATTGCGCCTTCTGGTGCCTTGGCCACCAGGGGGAAGTATAATGATACTCATGTAGCCTGTAGTAGCGGAGTCAAATTCCTTGTGTGTTCTACATACTTGGCCAATAAAGATGATTCTGAGTCTGATACATAGTACAGTCGAGGTATATTTGATGACCCAAAGGAGACCATTACCAACATTTAACTGTGCCAGAGAAAGAGAAAAATAATACAGTATTCACTAATAATCTGTACCTCCAGTTTACTAAACTGTACCCTCATTTCTCAAGAATCAATCTTTTATTTCTTCGCTATTCACTTTATTTACATCTTAGCACAAAGAGCCATTAAACAGCATCTATGAGAGGTGCAGCGATTAATCAACAACTAATGTATTGTCAAATTACTCAATAATTTTTGATTGATCAATCGATCAATTGTTGGGCTATGTTGTTAAAGTTATTATTGCCCAAATCCTCCGAATTTCAGCCTTTCAACAATATATATATTCTCTGAGAACTGTAGTGTTCAATGAAAGCAGATTGATTAGCTTGATCTTTTTTTCAAAATAAGAATTTGCTTTCTCTTTTACTTTGGAAAACAATGATCAGCATTTTTGCCTATTTTCTGAATATGCTGCAGAACAAACTGGTCAATGACCCCTTTCGTGTTTGTCTACACAATCTGACTTAGTCTTCTAACTGCAGTTATCTTGTACTTCACCTTGTATCACAGAGGCTGATGATGTTAAAATGCTTTTTAAAAACAGAGCATGTACAATTATTTCCAATAAAAAGTTACTGACGGTGACCTTTTGATGCTTTAAATTGCAAAGAAATCAAGAGTTTGACAAGTGTCCTTTGGAATGGATGCTTCAATATAGTGATCGACACTATGAATACCGACGTTATATTTTTAATTTTTATTTGTATTTTAATGTATTGATGTATTCATCCATATATAAGTTTCTTCATTTATCTATTTATTTATTCATGTTGGCGTTTTATTTGAACCCAACTACATGTCAGTGTTATGCACATGATAAGGAGACAAAACTGCTTATAACAAAGTGACTTTATAGTTGCCTGTTGAGAATGACAAAGCCGGATGAATTTAGGGAGTCACAAGTGCTTTCATAATCCTCCTTAGCATTGCATTCCTCCAGTTTTTTCCCCCTCAACAAATCGCCACCTTGTCGTTGTGTCATGTGTGACCCTTTGTTGTAGTAACATACATACAAAGTATTGTGTTTTTTTTTGTTTTTTTTTTTTTTTTTTGTTTTTTTTTTTTTTTTTTGTTTTTTTTTTTTTTTTTTGTTTTTTTTTTTACACATTTCCAGTTTTCATTGCTTAAAAGGTTTTGTGTGACCTGCTGATCTGACACCAGATGTTCATTATCAAAGCACAGCAATCTGCACACAAGGTGTAATAATGAGCCCCCAAAACGGGTCAGGTGACTTGAGAAGATTTAGGGGAAGCACTTGTGTGGCATTTTAAGAGCGCATGAGTTCTTGAATTTGTAATACCCCTAATTCAAGATATTTGATGATTTGGTTACAGGTTTCTTGTAAAGCCACTCTTTGTTGGCTTGTATTAACACATGCATGCAGTAATAAGCTCAAAAGATGGTGGTCAATTTGTGAGGCTTGGTGGTGTTTTACTCTGGTTCAACTTGCACATAGGTGTCCTGTCTCTTGGTATCTCCTACACGCACCTTCAAACCTCCTTTACATACTAATGCTCATCTTTGAATTTTTAATTGAACAATACTGTATGTTTGTTATTGTGCTATATTTTGCTGGGGTGCAGTCTATGTCACGTACAGTTGCACTGCATCATACTGGGGTGACATATTCTATTATTTTTGGTCGCTTGTGTCTCTAAATAAGGTAACTAATATATTAAAGAACAAACTACAAAAAGGGAAGCCTTAATATAGAGCTTGTTTACACATTAGTTGGTTAGTTAACACATTTTCTAAAGAGTTAAGTCATTAGATTAGAGCAGTACGATTGGCCTCCTGCTTGCCAGTGTGAGCCCATGTTTAGCGCTACTTCTTTGACCTTTTCACAGTCAAAAAGAAAAGTTCAGATAATTTGCCTCTTGCCGTGTTCCAAGTTACAAGATCAGAGATTTCACAGGCTAGAGAAGTCACAGAGTTCATGCGTGGGGTTGACCTGAATCTTTGCACACATGATCGACATGCATGTGCACATTTCTAATGTGTTCGCAATATTGTATGTTCATTCCAGACGGGCGTTTATACTTCATAATCAGTGTCAGTCCAGATGACCCCCCCCTTACTGTGTACGTGTATGTGCGTGTGCGTGTGCGTGTGTGTGTGCGCGCGCGCGCGTGTGCGTGTGTGCAGGGCCTCCTTTGTCTGCTGACACCCGCTCAAACATGTGAGTTTATAAAGCCTCTTTCCCATTGCCGGCTGCTCACTAAAGGGATCTTTGACAAGGAGGAACATGATGAAGACGTCCGCTTGGCTGTTGGTGCTGCTCGTGGCCGCCTCGCACACTGTGGCCAGTAAGTAGAGCAGGTGCTTTTTTTTTGTTCTTTTTTTAAAAATAATTTCAGAAATTGCTGCTATTATAATATTGAAAAATCTAAGGCAAATGCAATAGATAGAGATATATAATATTTGTCACCACTTCTTTCTAAATTTGTTCATTTGATTCAAATATTTTTAATAAAATTCTGTTTTAAAAAAATAATGTAATCTATTACAATCACGTTCCTCGTGTAGCATAATATTTACATAATAACTTTATTGAAATGCTCATAAATGAATATGAGTGTTAATTATAATCTGCAACCCCCCCAGAAAATGTATACATTATTTTATTTTATGATCACTGCACCACTCTAACATGTATGCTTACTTTATTTCTGTGGCCTGTTAGTTACTCCACGTATGAATAAAAGTGAAACAAATGTAATCTTTGATAAGATCCGAATGTCGATAGAGCAGGTAGAAAAGTTGTCTGCAGCCATCTCTGTATGATCTGCGCATGTATATGTAAAAAAATAAAAATATTGAATGCAGCAAAAGTTAAATGGATAACACTTTAAAACGCTTTAAAATAATATTGGCATTTCCTTTTTTTTTTGTTTGTTTTAATCCAAATTCAAACCTGAGACTCTTTAATCTGCATTCAACTCGCACACAGCTGTGTCACGTTGCGTACAAGGCAGGAAAAAAGAACTGCTTCGTACGCAACAGGGCGAATGAGAATAAGTGAATCCCCGAAGTAGCAGACACTGACAAGGCTTTTGTCTCAAAATAATATTTATTACAAACGAAAAACTCCGTCGAATGGAAAACAGAAAACGCTGGTCAAAACGAGAACCAGGATATAATGAAACGCGAAAAACAAACCGCTTGCGAAAAACGGCAAGGAAAAGGATAAGACAATTTACTAGGTTAAGTATGTTTTCTGAATAATCCCAATGGGATGACGAACGTGTAGCAAACAACAATCGAATTCGAAGAGCATGGGCAATAACAGTGGCACGGCAAGCAATACTCCGGCAATGAGTCGAAATCCGGAGTTCTTAGATATAGCAGGTGTAATCATTGAGAAATAGGCAGCAGGTGTGCAGGCAGCAGAATGAACGCCTGCCACCTGCTGCCAAATCCGGAACATGACAAGCTGAGGGTCACATGAGAAGGATTGAAGGAAGCACATTCAAGCACCGTTGGACACATTTGCATGTTTTATCATAAAAAAAAACAGCAGTGATACTGGGTGACATAACTGTTAGACAAAAATTATGCATTGATCCAAGATAGTGGTTCGACTTTTGTTCAAACTCCAAATCTTGTATAAGGTGACTTAGCACTTCCACCAAAGACTTCAACATCACTCACCACCCAGCACAAACAAAGCAATTCCTGAACTAAATAATTTCCTTCTTCTTTTTTAATAATATTCATTTTAGAGGCCAGAAATCGCTTCACTCGCTATCCATCCTGGAACACCAAGCTTTACCCAATCTGGAAAGATGGAGACCTCCGTTTCACAGACTCCTGGAAAGGTTTGCTTCTCACCATGTTGGTATTGATTCAAATGTTTGTATTTGGCTACCTAAAATGTACTTTTGAAATATTTGTTATGACACACGCCCTTTGACTGGCGTTGAACCAGTCCGGGGTGTTTCGCTCAAAGTCAGCTGGTATGTAGGCTCAAGCTCACCTAATGAGGATAATCGAGGCATAGAAAATGGACAGGTGGATGTTCAGACACTTCAGGGTTTCATGTTTTCTATGTGCTCTTTGAACAGGTGGAAAAGTAACATTCAATGTCGCCAATGACTCGCCAACTCTGACCGGAGCCAAAGTGACCTTCACCATAGACTTGGAATTCCCCCACAATCAAAAAGTTCAGGCTGATGGAAATGTGGTTTGGGCACAAGACTGCATTGTTAATGGTAACACACATGCGTGCATACGCACAATATTTAATACGCTCTGAGCTACAACAACATAGGAATGTCACACTTATTTGGTACACCATTTTGGTTTGTATTCCGAACAAATATGGCTTGAACCACCATTGAACTTCACCCACAACCTTTTTATTGCACAACCACTTCGACCAACAACCCACATAAGAGCAGCAGACTTGAAACTGTAATCCCCTTACGATGTGACTGCCGAGAGCTGATATTCTTAATGATTTATGTCGCATTCTCATCCAGGAACCAAATACCTGGCGTCTCAGACTGTTTTCCAAACTCAGACGACAGACTGGGAAGCAGTTTTCCCTGATGGGACACCAATCAAAAAGGACAAAAAGCCCAACTATGTGTTTGTCTGGAAGACATGGGGTAACCGAAGCCGTCTTCTTACATTGTATTTCACATTTAGCAGCTCATGTAGGGTATCAGTGATGTATGTAAAGGTCATTTAATTGAGCTGTTCACATTTTGTTGAACAACAAAAAAAAAAAAAAAAAGCTATTATGTGCCCCCGGGCAGGTCAGTACTGGCAAGTGGCAGACGGTCCCTCGTCCACCCTGACCATTGACACAGCCGACATTCCACTGGGGTCCTTCACCATGGACATCGTCATCTACCACTACCGGAGCAAGGAGAAGTTCATTCCTCTCGGTTACGCCTCTACTCAATTTTCCATTACCGGTAGGAAATTCAGATGGATTTTGGATATGAACCCTGCATGGAACAGTTAAGGGAAGATGAGGGAATTGTCGCTGTCCTCCTAATAGCATGTGATTCAGACACACCATTATTTTATATATAGTCATGGAAAAAACAAAACATAAAGCATTCTACGTTGATGACATTATTCTCTGTCATTGATTTTCTGAAAGAAATCAAAGTAAAATGTAACAGTGGTTCACATAATATCCACTTAATTTACCAAGTATCATTCCTTGTTGGCTCAAACAAGGATCCCCATGTTTTTTGAACACCTATATTTGAAATCTAACTCCTCTGTCTGCATCCCGCCCATCATCACTGCTGTACGTTGCTTGCATCCCTTATGCATCTGTTTGTGTATATTTGTCTTTGCATCTGGGTCCGTTTCAAGACCATCTCCATCCAAGGGGATCAATATAGTATGAACAACTTTTTCTTTTTTTTAATGCAGATCAAATCCCATTTGCTGTCTCCCTGGACCAAGTGGATGATATCCTGGCTGGTGACATGAGCTTCGTCCTGAACAGGGCCATTGCCTTTAGCGTCAGTCTGCATGACCCCAGCCAGTTCCTGAGCGACGCCGACATCACCTTTAACTGGGACTTTGGGGACGACAGCGGGGCCCTCATTTCCAGAGAACTGACCGTCACCCACACCTACGTGAGCTCCGGCTCGTTCAAGCCCCGCGTGGTGGTCCAGGCGGTGATTCCAGACAAGGATTGCAACCCTCCAGTGGATACCACAACCAAGTCCCCCACGCTGCCCATTGAGCAAGAAAGCTTGGGTATACCATCTCGTGTTTATGATGACAGGACATGATTTGCCTCATAATGTGGATGCAGCTAATTGTTATTAAACATGTGACCTATGGTAGCACCTGCAGTCCCCCCTCTGGATTCCAGCAAAGCAACTGGTTTGAGGACCAACGCAATTCATTCGGACACAGAGGAAGACAACAGTGAGGACGAGACCTCCACCGCACAGCCCGTCCAGGAAGGCGCGCCAGCGGCCAAGACTCCCTCCCCTACCAACTATGAGGCACACGCCGACCCTGTCTCTAACCTTTTGAGTGAGGAGGCGAGGAGCGATACAGTGAAGGAAGGTAAAGATGGCTGCCTACACAGCACTTTGTGTGCAGCGATGGCTGTTTGAAAGTTCTCTATAAATACAGTTGAGTTGAGTTGAGTTGAGAGTTGAGGTGCTCTTAGTGGCACAAATTCATGATTTATTGGGGCCTTGAAAATAGCATTTTGATTTGTGGCAGTCATGTGATGTCATTCACACGACAATAACAGCTTTGTGTTAAATTAAACAAGCCCAGATTTCACACTAGTTCAAGTATTTTTGGGAAATTTTTGTTTGGTGGTGTGCTGTGAAACAGGTTAAAAACAAAGTTGGGAAACACTGGTTTAGGTCACAATGGCTTAAAGAAGGACCATGGTCATGATTGGGACACAAATGACTCCCTGTGTTGACTCTATTTTTGATGCAGGTTTAAAGCGGCCATCGTTAATGACAGGTCGTGCCACTGTTGTCCTCGTTACCAAAAGGGAAACAATGGACAAACCCACTGAGGATGACTGTGTGACATATCGATATGGCTCCTTTTGCGCTGAAATTCAAGTGGTTGGTGGGTTCCTTGTCATCACTGACTAACACTCCTCTGATCAAATTTCTCCTAATTGATTTTCAGTGTCAGCCGTGAATGGTCTCTTTGCTTTTCAGAGGCTGTCAAGAAAGTCGAAATTGTCGAAATGGACAACAGCATCATAGCAACACCAGGAATGAACAACAAGGCTATTGATCTCACTGTAACCTGCCAAGGGAGGTGAATGCACCCAGATCTATAAATACTTTACAGTGGAACCTAATCAATCAGTTTCCGAACATTGTTTGTCTTTTGAAGAACCTCAGAACTAGACACACATACGCTAACCACCCACACCACTGTGTTATGATCATAAGACGTAAACGCAGTAAATCAATCTAGTTTATCCTGATAGCAATTGACGCATATGTTGATGTACTGCTTTGAACGCAAGTCCACTTCACATAACTTCCTGTATGCATTTGATATTTGAATTTGAATTGATTACTGAGGATGTCTCTCTCGTTCATTCAGCTTCCCCAAACAGGTGTGCAGCATGATTCTGGATGCAGAGTGCTTGAAGCCCATCCACACCACATGCAACATGGTGGAGCCTTCCAAAGAGTGCCAGTTGGTGTTGCATCATTTCTTCAACAACTCTGGCGTCTACTGCATCAACGTGTCCATGGCCAATGACGTCAGCTTGGCCGTCACCAGCGCCAAAGTCAACATTGACATGGGTAAGTGTAGTTAGGCTCCATTTCACTCGTTCTTTTGCCTTAAAACTGGTCACTGACACCCCCTGTCTTTGTTTCAGGATCGGGGCTGTCCTCCTCCAGCATCATCGCCACTGTGCTGGGTCTCATGCTCCTTACTTTGTCTCTGGGAGTAGTGGCATTTTCTTACAAGTAAATATTTTGTAATCTATCTATCTCTCGAGCTAGCTAGTTACCTAGCTAGATAGCTATTGAGCTAGCTAGCTCTGATAGGCCAAAGTTTTGCCTTTTTTCTTTTTCTTAAAATTACAAAATGATGAATTACTACTTTTTAATTCATTAGAATAAATCGGTGTTATTTATTGTTTATCATCCAAACATTTCGACCAAAATCTCGTTATCCCACACAATGAAACTCGCAGGGTCAGCAAACTCAGTCATAACTGCAATACTTCAGCCCGACAGCAGGGTGTGCACTTTACCTCCAAACTTTTCTTGACCTCTATTTCTTAGATCAGGTGTACCCAATTCGGTCCTCGAGAGCCCCTAGCTAGCCTGTTTTTGCGTGATTCCCTCCTCCAACACACCTGATTCAAATGATCAGGAGCGGATTATTTCCAGACCAACTTGGTGAATCAAAATATGATCAGGAGCTGATCAATGGAAGCTGGTGTGTTGCAGGAGTGAGACATCTAAAACAGGCTAGATAGGAGCTCTGGAGAACCAGACTTGGGCACACCAGCCGTTGAGTTACACGCAAATTTCTCTACTTTCGACTCCTTGCACTTACAAAAGAAAGTAAGGTATTAATAGCTGATGATAATTAATTTGCATTGCAGGCTTACTAAATGTGATCAGATTTATGTATGAGAAAAAAACATCACGTTTTTGTTAAATGTAATGGGTACGACTTCAATAGACCAACTTTTACAGTACTGTACTTAAGATATGTGGTTGTCTCGACAGGCGCCTGAAGTCCTACCACCAGCTGAAGCAAGACATCAGGGGGGCCGAGGACCCTCGGGCTGGCTTGTGTCACAGTGGTTCCTCAACAACAATGCTGTGGAAGTTGCTCAACAGGCGAGGAGTGGTCGATCAACGCCCCCTGCTGCAGGACAGAGTAGTGTGAATGAGGCCCCCACCAGCATCTCAACGACGTAGCAGATTCTCCTCACCGCTCCCTTTTTGTACTATTTTTTTTAAATGTACTTTTTTTAACAATAAACAAATGTATCAGCTTCTTGTGAATCAAAACATGTCACTGAATTATGCCAGATTTTTGTCCTTGATAAAGAAGTTTTGCCAATCAAATCAAAGCATTGAATCATCACTGAGTTTGTGTTTTTCCATTAAACATTGCTTGGAGCATTTATGTCCTCTTTCCTTTCAACCTAAACTATTAGCTGCACTGATGGTGTAGCTTGGCCCTGTCAGCAATCAAAGTAAATAATCAATGTATTCTACTTTCCAACATTTCATCATACGGAATCATTAAGTCTAAAATGAAACCTAAATAGAAACACAAGGCAAAGTCACTTGTCACAGGATTTTATTTGGAGCCAGGACGAACATTTTGAAGAATTTTAAACACCCAATCTGGAAACTGACTGACACTTGTCTGGAATGCCTTCAAGAACACATAGCAATTCAATTCCCTATTTTCTTGTGCCTTTTAATATTCTTCTCCTTCCTCCTCTCCTTCACCCTCAATGGAGTCGACGCCAACCTCCTCGTAATCCTTCTCCAGAGCCGCCATGTCTTCTCTGGCCTCGGAGAACTCGCCCTCCTCCATGCCCTCGCCCACATACCAGTGCACAAAGGCGCGCTTGGCGTACATCAGGTCAAACTTGTGGTCGAGGCGGGCCCAGGCCTCTGCGATGGCGGTGGTGTTGCTCAGCATGCACACGGCCCTCTGGACCTTGGCCAGGTCCCCACCGGGAACCACGGTGGGAGGCTGGTAGTTGATACCCACCTTGAAACCAGTGGGGCACCAGTCCACAAACTGGATGGTGCGTTTTGTTTTGATGGTGGCGATGGCGGCGTTCACGTCTTTGGGCACCACATCGCCACGGAAGAGCAAGCAGCAGGCCATGTACTTGCCGTGGCGAGGGTCACATTTGACCATCTGATTGGCGGGCTCGAAGCAGGCGTTGGTGATTTCTGCCACGGAGAGCTGCTCGTGGTATGCCTTCTCAGCAGAAATGACGGGAGCGTAGGTGGCCAGGGGGAAGTGGATACGGGGGTAGGGCACCAAGTTGGTCTGGAACTCGGTCAGATCAACATTGAGGGCACCATCGAACCGAAGGGAGGCGGTGATGGAGGACACGATCTGACTGATCAACCTGTTCAGGTTGGTGTAAGTAGGACGTTCGATGTCAAGGTTCCTGCGGCAGATGTCGTAGATGGCCTCGTTGTCAACCATGAAAGCGCAATCGGAGTGCTCGAGGGTGGTGTGAGTGGTCAGGATGGAGTTGTAGGGCTCCACCACAGCGGTGGACACCTGAGGAGCCGGGTAGATGGAGAACTCCAGCTTGGACTTCTTGCCATAGTCTACGGACAGACGCTCCATCAACAGGGAAGTGAAACCTGAGCCGGTGCCACCTCCGAAGCTGTGGAACACCAAGAAGCCCTGAAGGCCAGTGCACTGGTCGGCCTAAGGACGCAAACGTAACAGACATGACATTAGAGAAAAGACGAGTGTATTCTGGCTTCCTCCCTCAGTTTAAGACTATCCATGTTAGTGACATAGTGTCATGTCAAGTGTTTGGAAAGTTACACACCAGTTTGCGGATCCTGTCCAGCACCAGGTCAATGATCTCCTTGCCGATGGTGTAATGTCCGCGGGCATAGTTGTTGGCTGCGTCCTCCTTGCCGGTGATCAGCTGCTCGGGGTGGAAGAGCTGGCGGTAGGTTCCAGTCCGCACTTCATCTGAAGAGATTAAAAAAAAAAAAAATTGGTTTTAGATTTTTTTCAAGAGGAGAACAAACTGATTTGTATGAGAGTTTTACCAATGACAGTGGGCTCCAGGTCCACAAAGACAGCTCTGGGGACGTGTTTTCCAGCTCCAGTCTCGCTGAAAAAAGTGTTGAATGAATCATCTCCACCTCCCAGTGTCTTGTCGCTGGGCATCTGTCCGTCCGGCTGGATGCCGTGCTCCAGGCAGTACAGCTCCCAGCATGCATTGCCGATCTGGACACCGGCCTGACCAACGTGGATGGAGATACATTCGCGCTGTGCGGGGGAAAAAAATATTCAAGTTAATTATAATTACTTCGTACTTCGAGTGCCATTGCTGTACCTAAAAATAAAACCAAACGTTAACGTTGAACTAGTCTACTGCGCCCCTATCGTTTGCTGCACGCATTGCAGCATGAGACGCCACCCTGCTGCATGACAGCCCACACCAAATCGCTGCTGCCCCCCCCCCACATCTCCCACACACACCCCACCCCACCCCACCCCACCCACAGAAGAATAAAACGTCCTTTTGTTATGAGCTGTCTTCTTTTTTTTTTTACTCCTTCTCTTCTCTTGTGTTTCCTGCATCACTCTCCTCTTTTGACAAGGAAATGCAAATGAGATGCGCATGCGCGGGCACACAAGGTCTGGAATATTCCACTTGCTTTCCTCCACCGAGGATGCACAATCACGGTGTTGTACTGGTAAAAAATGGTTCCAAATCCGATGTTCGGTTAAACTCTACGTACTGGAAATTCCGTAATGGGAAAAGAGAGGAGAATCCACATGAATTCATTCGGGGGGGAAAATACATTTCCCAGTCTATTCGAATGAAGCACGGTTTTCGACGCATATGTTATACCACACTTTAAATATATTCAGTGATGAATTAATAAAAACGAATTTATAAATTAAAAATGAGCTGCAATAGAAAAGCATTTATGCATCTCCACACAGCCGAGCCCCTCCCTGTCATCCGACGTCGTTTGCAAGGTGCCACATTTATTTGTAAATATTTTTTTGTTGATTCGTAATCCCAAATTTGGGATAGAAAATAACATATATTAAACTAAATATTGAGATGTTTTTTGTCGCTTTGAGCTTCTCCCACCTCAGTACCACCAGTCATTGTTCGCATCTACACACACACACACACACACACACACACACACACACACACACACACACACACACACAGACGTAGGGCATCGCAACCTGCTACAGTCGATGTAGGGCAAATCAAATTGATAGTCCTTAATGACTTCGTTAAATATATCAAGTGTTAACAATACAATTGGTTTACATGTTTAAATTAGATCCCATTACATAACAAAGCCAATACGGCGGCGTGCTCTAAGGAGCCGACACGACAATCTTCTTTTTATCCCCCCAAAGAGCCACTATCCCAAAAAAAAAAAAAAACACCATTGTGCAAAAGACGATCGATGAACTCACCATGTTTTCGTCTAGGGTTCAAAGCAGGAGAGAGAAGGAAGAAAAATATTTTTTTGTTGCTTTTCTTTTTTTGTAATTTTGAAGACGTTTGCGTTGCGTGTTGTACCCAACGGGGTCGATGCAACAACTGCTGAATGGGAGGGCGGTGCTAGCACATTTATACACGCACCGCGGCATTGGGGCAGACCGAAAAGACCACTCTACTGCCCCTTGTTGGTTACATTTATATATGTTTTTAGGGATGGATGAATTTACCCGGTGTGTGCATTACGTTTACCCGCCGTGCTCAAAATCCTCTATTACTGTATTAAGGTTAAATTGCAAATAGTTGTCATGAATTTTGCTACTTGTATGCAATCATGCTTTATTGTCCTTAACCAGAATGTGATGGCCGCTTGTCATCTTGCAGGGGCATGGACAAACCCTACCATGCGTGCAGTTCTTAAGGCGTGGCATTTAGCAATCAATAGAGAGCAGCATGACGCACATGGATGTCATCTACGCTTTGTGTTGTTTTGCTGGCCATTTTCAGTTTGGATTTTGCAAACAGTTACAATTTTAGCTTGCCATTATGTATTTTTTATACATTTTGTGCCTCTATGTGCCTTTATTGTACGGTATGGTGACTGCAGCATCTATCTATCTATCTATCTATCTATCTATCTATCTATCTATCTATCTATCTATCTATCTATCTATCTATCTATCTATCTATCTATCTATCTATCTATTCATCCCTCTGTCTGTCTGTCTGTCCATCTATCTGTTATTTTATTTTCACATTTTATCACAATATGTGTCATATGTACTCATCATTCATTCATTTTATATATTATCATATTTGTAATAACTATTATTATTGCGCTCAGTTTTTTTATTCCAATAATGAGACTGCATGGGAAATGGTTAAAATAGCATTGCAGAAACAACAAACCTAGCATAAAGACCTTTGCATGGAACTGATTTTTTTTTTTCATTTACGTGTCTGATGCACTGTATGACTAAGTTGTGGCTACCATGGTTGCATAGGCTCGCCATCATGGCTGCCCACCTTCCTCTTCACCCTCTTTTGTGTCCTCGTTTTCTGCAGTGATGTCATCCTGTGGGCCGATCACATGACCTCCACGTCACTCAGTCACTCACTCTGTGGTTTTGGGGCGTTTCCTCACTTTCTAACCTCTCTGCGAACCGAAAATGACTGCTGTGGATTGTTGTGATGTGCAAAGCAATGAGATGTGGCAGTGTTTAGTTTCACAGACCTTTTCTTCTTTTGCCAGCATAAGGCCAAGATAGCACAGTTTGCTTAAGAGAACACCCTGAAGTGCTTATGGAAGGAACAATAAGTAGTAAGATGGATGTATGGATGGATAGATGGCTATAGATGAATGGACGACCAGACGGCTGGGCAGACAGACAGGAAGTGAAGCCTCGAGAACATTCTCTCCTCCTCCTCCTCCTTCTCTTCTATGTCAGCAGCTGTGACAAGGGAGAGTTGAAGCAGCTGCACTCCGAGAGTAGAATTCTGAAAAGATGGGAGTGGTCCTCTCCTGGCACCAAAGCGACTGGGCTGCATCGTGCAAAGAGAACACGACACCATTCCCCAATGACAGAGCATGTTTTCCATTGAGCGCAGCACAACTATATTCATCCCATTTTTGCATTGCAGCAGCCAATTTAGGATGATTTTTGTCGTGTAGTGCTTTCTTCAAGTGTATAAGAAAAAAAACTACATTGTGGCATATTTACAGTTACTCCTCTAAGGTGAAAGAAACACAATACTACCTTGAATTTGTTTGGAATGGAAAAAAAACATTTCTACATTGGAATGATGGGAATTATTTACTGTACAAACAATATTTGAAGTAACATTTTAACATTTTTCATATGCGTGTCATAATACAGTCGATCAACCCGCTGTTCAAGGAGACGAATTCTGCATTAAAAAACACAATATAAAACAGCTCCCAGGTGTCTTAATAAATAGTCTATGACATTCTTCAGTCACACTATTGAAAGGAAATAGAATTACAGCGCATTTGTCACTTGTTCAAATCATCACTCAGTTCTGTAGGGTGGTTCCGTCTCACGCAAATACAGATGACAGTTTTTGTTAGGATGACAAGGGACAGAACTAGGCCATGTGACAAAGAAAGCGACTACTTAGTGTTGCCAACTAGTTATATCTACCAGCTTTTCTGACACCTCCTGGCAATTTTTCAAAAAGCGTCAGCAGCAAATCTCATGATTTTTTTTTTTTTGTGGCCTAATCAGAGACGACTGGACGCCAAATGAATGGTTCTCGGACAAAGGCACAACAGTCAAATTTTTATTCAGGCAGGGATGGAAAAAATGCAAATTAGCTGGATTTGCGAAATTCAGAACAAGTCACTCAGAAACACATTTTTCGAAATAGAGTCGCTTGGTTGTTTAATTTCACACTTGATGGATGAGCATACATTATCTGTATGTAAACAATTAGACATTTTACTGTGGATTACAAAAAAAAAGTCTATACACCCCTACTCTAATACCAGCTTTTTGTGATATATAAAATGACAACCCTTTTTCTCCATTAAAACGTGAGTTAAAACAACGCCTGTGTTCAGACTTAAACCAATCACATTCAAATGCATGTCAGATGGGTGTCAGCACACACCTGTCACCATGTAAAAGGCTTCTTATTAACTCAAAATTAAGTTTACATGTTCTCGTAACATTTTCTTGATTTTTTTTTTTTTTTTTTTTTTTTTTTTGCTTTCCAGCAGAAACGTGAAGGTGATGTTCTAACTCTGACTGATATTTGCAAGTGCTTATAATTCCCTCCACCTTGATTTGAGACCCCAGTTCCAGTTAGAAAAAAAAATGGACTAAAAACATCCTTGGCACAGGTCCGCACTATAGTATATAAGGTCATTATAGCATAAGTAAAGCAATACAAGTTTTGTAAGAATTCTCACGTAAGTACAGTAATTTACTAAAGTGAGTCAGCTGATGTTGAGATATAAAAGGAGGGGGCCAAACGAGCTGATCTGGTACAGTCTTGAATATCTATTTTAAGCCACATCAGATTCAAAGGCAGAAAATTTCACGCCTTTGGGCAACTTATCAAAGAATTTCTTTTGTCGTGTTAGGAACCGAGGTGCTAAGCTGTTCAATAGTATTGATCTTTATAACTGTTTAACACATCCTGTTGTATATACTCACCTCAATGTATTGAACACTGTTCTAAAAAGCTGAATAAGTGCAACCATTTTCAAGTAGAGGACATCAGCGTGAAGTTGTCAGGAAGCAGCCTCAGCCTCACAGGGCAGCTGCTGCAGGGCTGCTGCTATTTAAGCCGGGTCACGTGATAAGCAGATAAAGGCGGTCTTATGCGGATACTGGGTCTGTATCCAGGCAACGGAGCTATTCATTCCCTAGCAACCGTTAAATCTTGGGAGGAGGAATGGGGGTTGTGCCATCTGTGCTTGTACATGACTGGACAGGATGACCTCATTTGTCAGCTAAACCCTTTGGATACAAAGATTGGGCACAAAATCAGTCTGGGACCTAGAAAAAGATGTGTTGTTTACTTGATAAACAGGGACCACCTACAATGGGACCTTGCAAACTTAGCTCTTGTCACTCGGAGAGTAGAAAGCTAATCAGCTCATCAGCTATTTGCTAAGTGCCACCAATTCCAATGGCCAATAATGCACAACTTTTTTGGGAGGATGGGTTAATTGTACAGCCAAATGGATATTGCCTTCGCGGGTCAATTACATGCATTATGCATGAGGGCCAGTAAATCCATAATGTTGTCTGCCTGTGCATCTAATACTCTAGATACATAACTGCTATAAAATCAAATAAAAACCTATCCTTGATCGAGAGGCTACTAGTACATGACACGTGCTGAATAGTTGGACCTCATAGTGTTACAAGCACGGCACAGTAGTTTACTAGCTAGATTTAACTGTATACTAGTAGGCCAAGAGTGATGCTAGTAGTGGAAAAAATTGTTCCAAGTAGGACACAATTGTTCTACTTTCACACCCTAGTCATTCTACTTGTGTGGTGAATCGTCTTACTAGTGTGGACAGTTAAGAGCATACTACTTCTTGGACTTGTCCTGGATATCAAATGAAGCCTCAAATGGCTTTATGGAAAGCCGTTTGAGCATCTATTCAATATCCTTGATAAGGAGCCTACTAGGGCATGATACATACTGTTGTACTACTAGTCGGACCTTGTAGTGTTACTTAGGAAATTGGTACTTTCCAAACAGCATTTATTCCATATCCTTGATAAAGGAGTACTAAGTAGTACCTTCTGCTGCCTTTCAACCAGATTGGGTTCGATTCGTGGCCAGCGCGCCAATATCAAAGCACAAGCCTTGAT
The DNA here is from genome assembly GCF_001891065.2 of Hippocampus comes. Lineage (NCBI taxonomy): Eukaryota > Metazoa > Chordata > Actinopteri > Syngnathiformes > Syngnathidae > Hippocampus > Hippocampus comes. Next base: position 125,585 of record NW_017804828.1, read on the forward strand.
TAAAAAAATAAAATAATGGATAGGCCTTAGTTTCATCGGGGAACACATTCCGCCTAACAACTGTGCCAAACAAATAATTTGAGTGACCTTCTTTGGCGACACCCTGATAGGAAATATTGAAAATCACAAGTAAGACAATAGTTCTGTTTGTGTGCCCGAGAAGCTCACTGTATTCTAACTAGTAGAGTGTTACTAGTATAGGGTCCTCAAGCTATGGAATAAATACTAAAACAGTTTTCAATTGTTTGCCTGACACGACTTTATTCAACATTGTGCTTCCAACTAATTGTCTGGGGCCTGCCTGGCTGGTAGCATGAGCATCACGCTGAAATTACGCAGCATTTTCCTCTCAGTGAGCCATGCTTGCGGCACAATGCCGGGTGGGGTCAGGGAGGAAGTCTGTGTGACCGCGGTTGAGATCAGCCAATAGAAAGCCGCGAATGGCCTGCGTCTGCCTGACTGATAGGAAACTTCCCAATAATAGGAGAGCACTTGAAGTCGCCGCGCCTGCTATCAGCCAATGGAGACAGAGCAGGCGGCGGCGCGAGTATAAATACTGTCGAGAGTCCCGACGATCGCCATAACGTCTTACATCGACCGCGTTACAGTCGCATTGTAAGACATTTCTCAACGGACTTTCTTGTAACTTCCTCGATTGGCCGCTCAAGAGAAGCAAAATGGTAAGAGTGGTTTTAAAAACTTCCACGAGTTGCTGACTATAGTTGGCGTGTTTGTGTCCCATTGCTCTCGGATAAGAGATGGAGTCGAAATAAATGTCGATTTTTTTAAAACTAACTTTTACGTTTGGTGAGAAATTCCTCATGAATTGTGTTCATAATATGTAACATTTTGCCATAAAATGCCCCCGGGGCGGACACGTAGCAAGCTGACTGACGCAGAAGATTGCTCACGCGGCACTTTTGACTTTCGCTTGATAGAAAAGACCGACCCGCCATTTTCTTCAAAAGTCCCTGAGAATCCAAACATTATGCAGGCCCTAATTAAAGAGTTGCGCATTCAGATGGGTGATGGTGAGCACATCGTTTGCCATTACATGACCTACGCCCAGAGTCACCCAATCCCGGGAGAGGAGGAGGAGGAGGAGGAGGAGGATGGATGGATGGATGGATGAGGGTGGGGGTGGTTTGTGATGAGGCAACGAACCATCACCAAGTCGCAGGGCCTTCAAAATGCATGCTAGTAATTTAACATTGATCAACAGTCAGCTGTTGTTCAAGGAGCCACCAACCTTCAACGTCATGTGTTAAAGTTGCGTGGTTACAAATAAATTGATACATTGTAGACTGCTCCTGAAAAGTTGATGATATGGTTAGTTAAAAAAAATAATTTGTGGTGAAATTACTTGAATGTAAGCAACTTTACATGAAGTCTCAATTTTAAATTACATTCCCCACTGCACAGCGTGAGTGTATCTCCATCCATGTTGGTCAAGCTGGCGTCCAGATCGGCAATGCATGCTGGGAGCTGTATTGCCTGGAGCACGGCATCCAGCCTGACGGACAGATGCCCAGTGACAAGACAATTGGGGGTGGGGATGATTCCTTCAACACCTTCTTCAGCGAGACCGGTGCTGGAAAACACGTCCCCAGAGCTGTGTTTGTGGACCTGGAGCCCACTGTCATTGGTAAAACTCTGATAGATTATCAGTTTATACTCCTCATGAAATACCTTAAAAATAATTTGAATAAATCTCTTCAGATGAGGTGCGGACTGGAACCTACCGCCAACTTTTCCACCCCGAGCAGCTGATCACTGGCAAGGAGGATGCCGCCAATAACTACGCCCGCGGACATTACACCATCGGCAAGGAGATCATTGACCTGGTGCTGGACAGGATCCGCAAACTGGTGTGTACCTTTTCAAACACTTAACATGATTCTATGTCACTAACATGCATAGTTTTAGACTGAGGGAGGAAGCCAGAGTACACTTGTCTTTTTTCTAATGTCATGTCTGTTACGTTTGCGTCCTTAGGCCGACCAGTGCACTGGCCTTCAGGGCTTCTTGGTGTTCCACAGCTTCGGAGGTGGCACCGGCTCAGGTTTCACTTCCCTGTTGATGGAGCGTCTGTCCGTAGACTATGGCAAGAAGTCCAAGCTGGAGTTCTCCATCTACCCGGCTCCTCAGGTGTCCACCGCTGTGGTGGAGCCCTACAACTCCATCCTGACCACTCACACCACCCTCGAGCACTCCGATTGCGCTTTCATGGTTGACAACGAGGCCATCTACGACATCTGCCGCAGGAACCTTGACATCGAGCGTCCTACGTACACCAACCTCAACAGGTTGATCGGCCAGATCGTGTCCTCCATCACCGCCTCCCTTCGATTCGACGGCGCTCTAAATGTTGATCTGACAGAGTTCCAGACCAACTTGGTGCCCTACCCCCGTATCCACTTCCCCCTGGCCACTTACGCCCCCGTCATCTCTGCTGAGAAGGCGTATCACGAGCAGCTCTCTGTGGCAGAAATCACCAATGCCTGCTTTGAGCCCGCCAATCAGATGGTCAAATGTGACCCTCGCCACGGCAAGTACATGGCCTGCTGCCTCTTGTACCGCGGTGATGTGGTGCCCAAAGACGTCAACGCCGCCATCGCCGCTATCAAAACAAAACGCACCATCCAGTTTGTGGACTGGTGCCCCACTGGTTTCAAGGTGGGTATCAACTACCAGCCTCCCACCGTGGTTCCCGGTGGGGACCTGGCCAAGGTCCAGAGGGCCGTGTGCATGCTGAGCACCCCCCCCGCCATCGCAGAGGCCTGGGCCCGCCTCGACCACAAGTTTGACCTGATGTACGCCAAGCGCGCCTTTGTGCACTGGTATGTGGGCGAGGGCATGGAGGAGGGCGAGTTCTCCGAGGCCAGAGAAGACATGGCGGCTCTGGAGAAGGATTACGAGGAGGTTGGAGTCGACTCCGTTGAGGGTGAAGGAGAGGAGGAAGGAGAAGAATATTAAAATGCACTCGATTGGTATACAGGAAATTTCTCAAAAGCATTCCAATACGTTGGCCGTTCACAGTATGACATGTTCATAAACTTGGAATAAAACATGGCATGTGAAGTGGTTTCGTTTTCATGAGTGATTCTTAAATGTTGCATGAGTTCACTCCTACCAGGAGCCACGAATGCCACATCAGCTTCATATGAGCAGCAAGTCTACATGGTGAAATCTCACCATGTAGACTTGCTGCTCACTTTTAAGTCCACTGCTCCCTCTACTGGTGGGCCTGAGCCCAAAGAACGAAGTAGTGATTCATTTTTCTGCTGCATGTCCTTCCTGCTCAGGGTTCTGGGTGAGCTCGAAGCTATCCCAGGTGACCATTTGTGAAAAATAAATTGGACTGGATGCCAGTCAATCATCCAAGTCGAATTCAGTGAAATGGGCAGCAATCAAATTCAGCTAATTATACAAGAACTTGTGACTCTTTAAAATGACCAGATTTGACCAACTCATGCAACTCTTAAGACATTGTGCACTTGTGTCTCCCAATTCCACATACAGTTGCGTTTTGGCCATGGCTGAGTGAGACTCAAATACTTGAAGTGAGATGGACTGTGACAGTTGGCAGGATGAAATCCAGCTGAATGATAGACCTGCACAGGTGTCAGAAACTCCAGTCCTTGAGGGCCACTCTCCTGCAGGTTTTAAGCGTTTTCCTCCTCCAACACACCTGATTGAAATGATCAGTTATCTTTATTAGGCTCCTGAAAAGATTGCGTCATTTGAATCAGGTTGTTGGAGGAGGGAAACATCTGCAAAATGCAATACTGGATCTCGAGGACCGGATTTTGACACCTGTGATTTCGCTTAAATATAAAAAGTTAGAACACCCCCGTTCAAGTGCTAGTTTATTGAAACCTAAAATAATTTCAAAAGTTTTTTTTCACCATTGCTGTGACCTGTTAGATATACAACTCAATTGATTCAAATTTGCTTCCACAAGTATTAGGCAGGCGTGCTAACCAGTAGGCCAACCTGCCGCCTTAAATGAATAGATGAACAAACACAAATAAATATGATGCATGATTACTGGAAAGCGTGGCCCGGTGGTCCAGTGGTTAGCACGTCAACCTCACAGTGCAGATGTACCGGGTTAAATTCCAGCTGCGGCCTCCCGGTGTGGTGTTTGCATGTTCTCCTCGGGCCTGTGTGGGTTTTCTTCGGGTACTCCGATTTCCTCCCACATTCCAAAAACATGCATGGCAGATTAATGGGAACACTCTAAATCAGGGGTAGGGAACTCCAGTAACTCGAGAGCCATACCCTGCCTGCTTTAGGTCCTTCCCAACTCCAACACACCTGATTCAATTGTTCAGGCCTCGACAGCGCTTGCTGATGAGCTGATCGTTTGAATCAGGTGTGTTGGAGTAGGGAGGGACCTAAAACAGGCAAGAAATGGCTCTCGAGGAACCGGAGTTCCCTACCCCTGCTCTAAATCGTCCCTAAGTACGATTGTGAGTTCGAAAGTTTCTTTGTCTATGTGTGCCCTGCGATTGGCTAGCAACCGGTTCAGGGTGTCCTCCGCCTACTGCCCGAAGACAGCTGGGATGGGCTCCAGCACCCCCGCGACCCCTATGACGATAAGCAGATCGGAAAATGGATGGATGGATGGATGTATTAGTGGAAAGCAGTGAAACGTCAATCCAGGTAATCTCTGCGATTATTCAACCTAACCCAGTTGTCCTCGGGCAGTAGGTGGGGTACACCCTGAACTGGTTGCAGGCACACGTAGACGATGAACAACCATTCGCACTCGCAGTCACACCTAAGGACAATTTAGAGTGTTCCATTAACCTGCCATGCATGTTTTTGGAATGTGGGAGGAAAAGGGAGTCCCCGGAGAAAACCCACATTGGCACACAAACTCCACATAAGAAGGCCGTAGCCTGAATCGAACCGTGCACCTCTGCACTGTGAAGCGGGCGTGCTAACCAGTCGTCCACTGCGATTATTCGACCCAAAATGTCTCCATCCTCGTAATTCTTCTCTTTGACAAGAAGTCACTTTTGACGTCCGCTCAAAAGTGCCCCCTGCAATTTCCTGATGAAACAGTCAATTCAGAGTAAACCGAGGCTGCCCCTCCACAAGTCAGCTGACATTGAACACTAGAGGGCAGTATAGCCACAAGACTGTTCAACTGGGCTGACTGGAAACGCCGACGTTCCAATGCTTTTCCTGGAATTAATTCATCTTCAGCCTGGTTTTCACTTTTTTTTTTTTTTATCAATGACAGTGGTTCCCAACAATTTTTTCTCCTGTGTGAACCCAGAACTCTTTCGTCGTCACTCACACAGGTTGCAGATTCTCTAAAAGTAAAATGATAACAACACCAGATTATATAAAAAAATACTTTTATTTCCTCTCCTTAATTTTAACATTTAATTGTCAGGCATTATCGTTACAACTCAAATCAAAAATAAAAATAAATATGCCGCCTCGAAAATACGCACAGAAGATACATTTCAAAATATGAAATCAAAGTAAATAATGTTCATGCTTTTGTCATATATAATTTGTATAACACCCCCCACCCCAAAAAATTGAGATAATTAGAAAAAGTATCCTTTAAACATGCATTTAAAATGTAAGTATCAGCATCTTTTCTGCCCACGGAAACAAGGTTTGACTTTCACTGAGACATTTTCTCATAGTTTATTTGTGAGCCGGTCATTTGTTTGTCATACCATTCAGCATTCAAGAATTCACAGTGACGTATATTTCACTGTTGAACCATCATAAAAGTGACCTGCCCTGCGTGGTGACATCAGACGCCCCTAACTGCGCACATGCTGAATAAGAAGCATTTGTCACCGCGCTCCTTGTTGTCACTTGGGAGGACAATGTCTTTACTGTGTGAATGACAAGAATGTGCCCCCTTTATTGAGACCCTCCTACTGGCACATTCCTCCACACTGGGCCGCACAGAGGCCACCAGCGCTACTGCATGAGTTCCGGTCGCCTTGCAGTAGCTACCGTAGAAACATGGTGCACTGAACGCATCAGTGGGAACAAGACACGTGAACAACAAGAGTGGAGAACCATCATCTGTTGCCTCTATTTAATTCCCAGCCACGGTAAAGAGACTGTGGGCAGCAAAGAAAGGGCCTGGTGCAGCAAATTGGAGACTGTGGAGTAAAGATGAGACAAAATAAATCTTGAAATGTTACAATGATAAATGATAACTTTGCTTGGTGAATAAGGAAGAAGCAGTAATATTTGTCAAATGTGGGCTTGTAAAGCCGTTTGAGACACTTTTGTGATTAAGGGCTACAGTATGCAAATACATATTGACTTGAAATGTTCATGATGACTGAGCTTCTATAGCAGGGGCATTACACTTTTTTTTTTTGTCGTGGGCCACATTGTAGTTATAGTTTCCCTTGGAGGGGCGTTATGATTGAAACCATACAAATGTTTATTCACCTCGCATTATTACATATCCAGTACACAACAAACTGATGGATGACTAGTTTTGAAATCAATTATAATAGTTTGTTCAACTATTGATCAACTTCCTGTAAAAACAGAACAAGAAAATCCTTGTATTATGTCAACATTGTTATTTATTATATATGACAATTTGAAATGTTGGTCCAGATTTTGGCAAACATCACGGAGATTGACATGCTTGATTTGCTTTTGTGGACCACATAAAATGAAGTAGTCTGAACCCGAGGCCTTGAGTTTGACACCTTTGTTCTGAGGCCCCAAATCAGTATCATATTCAGGCAGTTAGCGAGTGGGAACTGAGTGCGTGGCTTGGATATCACTACATTACCAATAAATTCTGTTTTGATGGGGGCGGAAACAGATGTGGTCCAAGGAACAAAATCGAGGCATATGTATTTCAAGAAGTAGAGTACTCAGTTACTCTCCATAACTTTACAGCAAACAATCACAGCCACGTGTGAGCTGGAATACGTTTGCATTGATTCCCGCCTCAGATTTTCATTGCTTACGGGCAAAGAACTCAGACAAGGGTGGGCAACGTTCTCCAAAGTCCACAGGAAAAAGCATCCGGAAGCCTTGTGAACACTTGAAGGCAGAACAGTACACGTCCAGGAAACTGCAGCGTGTCCTCGCAGGCCTCCGATAGACTGTTTTTGTTCTGTGTCTACTCCAGGCCTGACTGGGAGAGTCGCCATGGCTGACTCACAAATGTTGGCTATCCTCTGAACACCCCCCTTCTTTTTCGACTTCACATTTTTCCTCGTTGCTTTTTTTTTTTTTTTTTTAGGGGGGGGGGGCTTGTTTTCCACATACACTCGATATTGCCTCAAAGTTTCCTGGACTGTGATGAGCAGGAAAACTATCCAAAGGGTATATCCAAAAGGGTGAAGTCACCCCCCTCCCAAAAAAACAAAGCAAAAAAAAAAAAAACATAAAACAATGCAAAGCTTTGCCTCTTCCACACTAGAAGAAACTCGTGGCGTTCTGGAAAAGAAAATGTCCAACATGACAACCACAGCTGCCACTCAGCTGGAAAGTGAGAATGGCTCCTTCTTCTTTGAAACTATTCCTAAATTTCTACCGAATTCAAAGCAATTGTGCAAAGATTTTAGTCCACTTCTAACTTTGCAGTTTTAAGGACTTTTTTTTTTATTTTTACAGCATTTGTGTTGACGAAGTAAAAACAGTTAAAGGCAGGACACATACGGTAAGCAAGATTGCACACAAACGTGCAATCCCTGCACTTTTCCTGACGAACCAAGCGGGTTCGTTCAATAATACAACTGCTGGAAAGTAGAGGGAACGTAATAGCATCGTCTGTACAACTGCCGGGCTGCCGAACGACTGCGCATGCTCCGTAATGCTCTGTGCGCCGTGGGCAGACAGACATCGCTAGTCGAACAAGCAAATACGATTTGCTCCGATCGTTACATACGGTACTAAAGAAAATGTCCAGGCCTTCGAGCTTCTCCAGTGAAACCTCAGTTTTATTCAAATCGCTAAATAATTTCCCCATAGGAAATAAAGTACGAGAATGCTCCTGGGAAAACATGCTCCATCGTCAAACCTTTCATAAGTGGTTTCTTATGTAACATTTTAACATAATAAACAGTCATGCCAATGTAAAAAAAAAAAAAGAAGTAACGTTAAGTAGTTGTTGAGCAGTTATTGTGGAACTTCAGTTCACAAACGAATCAGTTTACAAACATTTTGGGCAAACATTGCCTTGGTTCATGGACCGTGCTTCCTGATTTCCACAGAGAGTGTTTACTTGTGTTAAAGCGTAAACATCATTCCGCTAAAAAATTAGCTCTCAGTGTGGTTCCCAAGAAAGTAAAACATGCAATTGGCTGTGTTGTAAAGAAGATGGCTTTTTTGACCTTATTGATAAAATCATTTCTTGAAATTCTTTTTGATTATGTTTACATCTATATTTTACAATAGTTTTTTGTTTCTGAAAAACATCACCAAAAAAATGTCGGTTTTTGGCAGGTTGTGAACAGACGAATGGAATTTACGTTCATTACCATGAAGAGAGTTGATTTTGCATGTGAGCGGTTTGTGTTACGGGTGTGGTCACAGAACAAATTAAACTTGCAAGTCAAAGGAACCTCTGTACGGTACGTCGACTCAGCCATCAATGTGAAAAGAAACCACCAAGTCATTGTTTTGTTTTCTGCCTATTTCTGAAAGGGTGTTTCCGAACGAGCCATTCTGCACGTTTGACCCACTGTCATCTAACAGTAAGGCTCATTTACATAACTGCCCGTCTCACTTGCGTGAGAAAGGGCAACAAATAGCCTACGGAAAATGCAAAATAAGTTGATCCTTTGAGTTGACCGAAGTATGTCACAGACATGGGAACTTTTTGGAAAAACAAACTGCAGAGCATTATGTGTCTCCTTTAATGAGGTGAAAAGCGAATTCACGTTGCAGATTTATCAAAATTTTGAGGTTTCAAAATAAATTAACCGCCTTGCATACACTAACAACTTAAAATTCTCGCATTAAAAATAACACTGCTCAACAGCTAGTTTTAATTAGGGAAATCTATATGTGTCCCTAATTACTTTTGACGCAGATTTTTTTAAAAAGCTTGATGTTTGTCCAGCACATCAGATTTTTGAGGTACAGTATTTTTTTATTTTAAGCTTGACCTATAAAAGTTGCGCAATACAACTGTCGCTAAAAAAAAAAAAAAAATGGACTGAGCCTTTAGCACACTACTGTATTTGATGTAGCTCCACGTTGACATAAAGATGATGTTTCCTCTACACTCTTTGAACGTTTCTTGGAAAAGGACGAGGATATATCTCGGCTGGCTCCATCCTCTCGCCTTTTCCGAGAGCCCGTGACTCAATATCCTGTAGATTCCTGGATAAACACCACAGCTCGCAGCATTCCTGAAGGCCTCGACCTGCCATGTTGATTTCATTTTGCACTCATGAATTGTGGGGACTGGACGCCAGGACAATAGGGCAACGCGCTTCACTTTCACACACAATGAGTACGTTCCGTCGCCGATGAGAACGGGCTGATCCTCGCTGCTTCCTGCCTTTAAAGACAGGAGGAAGCCGTGAAGAAAGAAGGGTGTCACGCTGTCGCAAACATTATCATAAACATCTGTAATGCTATTTGAGCAAGTGACATCTCAGCTAACTTTGTTGTCTTTCTTTGGGAAAATAGTTCAAAGCGGGCCCGCTGTATTTTCAACTCGACCCCATGACACTTCCTGCTATTGTCTTTGAAGACTCTTTGTGTTTTTGCTTGCACGCACGCGCGCGCGCGCACACACACACACACACACACACACACACACATACACGTTACACACTCAACACAGAGCTAAAAAATATCACCTTCCAGATGTTCCTCCGAAACTCGCCTGTTGACATTGCTGATAACATCTCCCACGCTCACTAGACATTTGAATAGGTAAACTTGCACAGTATAATGAGATCCAATACTGGTTCTGACGAATCAATAACAGCTTTGAGGTATCACTATCAACATATTGTTGGTTATCATCGTCATTGTCGAACTTAAATGTATCGTACTGAGATAATTGTCTAATATTCGGAAGATGTTGCGATGCTAAGAGAGCTGACCAAAATATTAGCAACAGCAGCTGCACAACCACTTCAGTAATCAAGACAGTTCCATAAATTTGGTTAAAAAAATATCACGATTACCTTTACATATCAAATTGCTTTTTATATGGATGTCTTTTGCGGTCGTGTATGACCAAGCATGTCTCATTTTTAAATAAAGAAAAAGTGAATACAGTTCGCTAGCTAGCATCCTATAATTGCCAAATTTTGAAAGTGGTACAGTCTGAGTTCAAATAACATTTGTTAAAATGATGCATCGAAACTGCCTGTAGTTCAAACTGTCATCATTCGTGATGTCAGCAAATGTTGTCAGCCTTCATTCATCTCATTGAGCAGCTGAAAGGTTTACTCCACATGTGTGTTTTGCTTTTCAAAATAAACATGGTGAAGTGGCATTTAGCTGTTATGCTGGATGCAAATAAACTGCCAACAGAAGTGAAGCCAGCCACAAGTGTAAATGTTTTTTTGTCCATGCCTTCAGTTAATAGTCTTTTAGGCATATTTAAATCAATTTCACTGGATGGTCTTTACTTTTTGTCATTTTTGAAAGCTACTTTTTATTTCTTTACTTTTAAATCCCTTTCAAATCTTTTGCAAAGGTGTTAAAATGTCATCAGTCTTTTAATTTCAATAAGATACTTTGGGTTTCTGTGCTTTACTTTGAACAGCCTTTAGCTGTTTTATTTTTAAATGCTTCTTTGTTGTTGTGCCTGTGGGTGTGTGGAGCACATTGAGTGCTTCGTGGATCCATTTGAATGTTTCCTGCATATCATCCCATTAAGCAAAAACTGTGTGCAGTGGGAAAAAAAAGTTACACAATGCCCGGTGTGTGCGTGTGTGTATGTGTGTGCGTGTTCAAACATTCTAAAAACGTTAAACAAAAGAGGAACCAGCCTGATAACATGCAAACACCATCTGTACACCTTCCCCATGTTGAGCAGTCTCACATAACCAGTCCGGGTTAAAAATGGCCCACAATCATCATTGCCATTGTGTTTTTTTTTCCCCACCCAATGGAAGTATGGCTATTTGTAGTTGTATCATCTGATTACGAATCAGTACAGGTTGAATCAAGGCAACTGTATTGTTGTTTCCTGAAGAAATTTCACCTGGAATCCAAAAGCTTCTCAAGTTCAATATCGTAGGTGTCAAGTCCCTCAAAATACAGAATACTTTGGTCGGTGTGTTCTTGAGTGGTGGTCACCGAGAGAGTGTTGCTGTTGTTGTTGTTGTTGTTGTTGCTCAACATGGTCAGTGAAATGACCATTCTGCATGCCAATAAGTCAGTCGTTTGGTCGTGAAACGGCTCGTTAGGGCCACTCTTCCAGTTGAATGAGCCAATCCTCGCGGGGGAGAGATGTCAGGACTTATAGGTAGACAATATAGGCGATTCATTATTTTACTTTAACTGTTTTGTTACAGCTGCAGCTGTTGTGAAAGCGCTATATAAATCAGTGTGTATTGTATTGTATTGTACAGTATGTCCCTAATGTTCTCCTATTTAAAGACAACTTTGTTTTTTTTAGTTTGACATGGATCCTTTTACAGCTGTTTCAAAGCAGCAGTCCTCCCTACCAATAATTTGGACGTTGTTGTCCACAAAGGAACATCACTTCTTCTTGAGTTGCCTGACATCTTCTAAACAAGCTAGCGCTGCAAATGCGTATACTGGATGAAACACAGATGTGTTACTCCACATGTGGACGGCGAACGACATTGATCAGAGAGCGCGCTTGGCGTTCATCGAACAAGCTGAAGCAGGACTTCATTTTCCTCTTGTGTGTCCAAAAGTCTACTCGAGGCTTTGCAGTGAAAGGCAGCTTCCATTTCAACCCATTAATGTTAGCGCTTGACACGTCGTCAAAGTTTTTACTGAAGAATTTAGTAAATGTATTTTTTGTCAGAACGTACCCTTTTAATAGTCAGCAATAACTGAGACCAAGTGTGTAGCGCGGTAGCGCTTCACACATCTGCCTCACCATCGGGTCAGGAAATGTTTAATTTCCCAACAAGGGCCCTTTTGATTTTCATTGGTGCTCAACACAAGATGGCCGACATCTCTTCAGAATTTCACATTTTGATCTCTGGGAAAGTTTCAGCTGATGTTCATGTCCAGCGAAAACCCTGTTGATTTCTCATTTTCAGTGAAATCCTTCAGGGATGTTACTTAATGGCACTTGATGCAAAATTCCCATTGATTTCGTACCCTTGAGGCAGAAAATGTTTAAGTCGCTAATGTAGCTAACAGTTCCTTACTACTAACGTCACCTATGTGTGGAATTGCTTTTCATTGTTTTAACAGTCAACTGTTCAAGGGTTTGTTCCTTGTTTGCTCATTTGATTGCACCTCCTGTCGCCATGTCATGTTTGGAGATGATTTTTTTTTTCTTTTTATCTTATCTTTACGACAGACATCCGAAAGTGTTGGCCGCACACATCCTGCATCCCACATTGGGGAATTAATCTACAATACTGCAGTACAATTCTGCTTTGGGATTGACAACTATAAAAGTTAGATTGAGAATTATAGCAGTGTGCTTACAATTCAAGTAAAGTTAAAAATCTTCATGATGAGCTGTTTTTCCAGGCAGATAAATGCATTAGCATTTCCGATGTATATTCCCAGGCAGGGTTGTAATAGTTTGGAATTATTGAACACAGTTTTTATTTTTGCTTTGACTTTTATGGCTTAATATCAGTTCGTTTTAATGAGTTTTTTTAAGAGCAAGTTGATAGTTTAATTTTTTTTTCGGAAATGCTTTAATTAGATAAACCTTGCTTTAGTTTTAGTTGTTTTTTTTTTTGTATTGTGTAATTGAAGCAAGGTAAACCACAATTTGCAAATGACCATTTGACCAACACAATAATGTTCATCAGTGTTTGTTTACTTAAATGTAACATGTTTTCAGTTAGTTTTCTTTTATTTTTTCGTTCTTAAATGATCCCCCCCCCCCCATTTTAATTATTTTGTTAGTTGCTGTTGGCTGGAATAGGAGCTCACAGGTGTCTGTTGGTCAACTCCGTGCAACACAGATGTGAAGGAGTTTCCAGAACCAATGTTTAGAAAGAGAAATCTAGACACATAAAATAACACCTTTTTGATGTTTTGATTTGAAATACAATGTGAATGTGTTCCCGATGTACAGTAATTGGATGAATGGAAATAAAAAGCTATTACAAGGACAGGATTTTAAACTGCACTCATTTTTTTAAACTTGTTTGAGAATTAAAAGTGAAGTTGTGTCATGAATAAAAGCATGCGATTTGGAGCGCAACCTGTCAACGCCACCCCCATTCTCACGTTTAAGAACATCACCACAACTTCACATCCTAAAACCTAAAATTTATTGGCAGGAGCGTTAGCTCCAGTGTCCTCACAGCTGCTTGTTCGGGTCACCAAATTCCTAAAGTGGGATATTGAGCCAATATGGGAAACTTCAAGAAGTCATTTTGGTAGTGCACAAAGGGGCCACCACACACGTTTATCTGAGCTTCATTTGTCTTTGGTCAACAGCTGAGCTTTCACTGCAGGGTGCCATTCAAACATTCACAAAAGTATTCCGGCCTAGACCCCCCACAGGACTCTGGCGGGTCCTTAACGGCCCATTCAGATGCAATGAGAACCATTACATGCCCAATCAGTCCCTCGTTAGTGTTTTTGCAGTGTAACACCTCACTGCATTGTCTCTGTTAATGTGCAAATAAATGTCTGAGGAGGTAATGGAAGTTGGGCAACGTAGTGATGGGAGGAGGTAAGCGTGAGTTTGTGTGTGTGTGTGTGGGGGGGGGGCGTCAAAACACATGGCCACATACCATGAATTCTGTTGTGAAAAAATATGATTTTCACTAAACCTCTATTTTTACATTAAAAATCATTGGGGGGGAGCTAGGGGGAGGGGTCTACTTGGCTTTAATTACTATATGTGTTTGTTTTTTTTTCCGGTAAAAAAACGCCTTACTACACCTGGTCGGTTTTTTTTTCGATAAAAAAATGCCTTCTTATCCCTGATCGTTTTTTTTTTTCCGGTAAAAAAAACGCCTTACTATCCCTGATCATTTTTTTTTTCGGTAAAAAAAAAACCTTACTATCCCTGATTGTTTTTTGGTAAAAAAACGCCTTACCATACATGGTCATTATTTTTTCGGCTAAAAACGCCTTACTATACACGGTCGTCCTTTTTGGCTGTAAAAAAAACGGCTTACTATGTCCGTCCCTTCACCATGTTCAACCTGCTGACAAAAGGGCTCAGCCTTGCTGAATGAAGCGAGAGAGTGACCAGCTTGACCTCAGGGGTCAGCTAAGAAAGAAAAGCCTTCCAGCGCCCACCTCCAACACAAACACATGCACACACAAATAGGCAGCCATGGGAATTTGGGAAGAGGTGTAATGAGCAGCTGGAAGAAAGAAAGCGGTTGTGGTTGGAATTCAGGGTCATGCCTTCCTCTCCACATTCCTCCTGACAATAAAGTGTGTCAGCGCTGATACAAGAGCCACCATTCTGCACACCTCACATGCGTTACACCCCGCCTTCAGCCACCAACATTCGCTTGCAATGACGACCGTATGAAGGATTATACTGTATTTCACAGCGCACATGTGATACTCCAACACTCGTATGTGCACAGAAATGTAACGTTGTAAACATTCACAATGAAATCCACAAATTGGAAAGTAGCGGGCCGGCCGTGGGCATCTAATCAAAATTTGGAAAGTGTTCGAGAAAGTCTCATTTGGTAATTGGTCAAACTTCTACTTGTATGTTCCAATGGGACTGGAATGTGTGAATGCAGTGGCACTTTCTAGTATGTGCAGTATCTCCCATCTCGTTTTGTGTCATGTTTGTGGATATCATCAATGAATTCAATGTATGTCACTGGTGTAAAAAAACCCCAAACAAACCAGAATTCAACCTGAAATGCCTCTTTATTTTTATTTTTTTTTAAACAAACAAACAAACCGGAATGAAACCTGAAATGCCTTTTTTTGAAACAATACTTTTGGCAGAAAAAACATGACTCTTTAGAAGTCAACATCAAACTTACAAAATGAGTTGCAAAATGATTCGTCAGCTGTCACAAGAAAAGTTGCTGCATGCAGTAAAAACAGAAACCCCCCCCCCCCTTCATTCTTCATTGTAGACTTAAAGCCAGACACATTTCAAATAAATAAATAACCTAATATAAATAAAAGACTGAAAAGTAAACTTAACAGTTCGATACAGCTTTGGAACACTGGCGGCTGGCGAAACAGCCTTTGGTCGCTTGAAGCTTTTGTGAGAATTTTTGCCCAGACAGTCTTGAGAGGGGAAGCCACATCACAGTTTGCTCTCCTCCTCCTCCATCGGCCTGTTCAAGCCCGGGATGAACTTGAGCAGGTGCCTCCGGAAGCTTCTGTGTTTCCTCTGCAACGAGCCGAAGCCCAGCGCTTTGTCGACGGCGGCCGGCGCAGACGAGGGCGCGCGCGTGTGGCTGCGAGTGCTGGCGCTGCGTGTCAACTGCGTCTTGGCCGAGGCGAAGAGCTCGCTGGCGGGCCGCAGGCGCTGCTTCCTCGCCGGCGGCGGCGGCTGTTGTTTGTGCCTTTTGCCCCCGCTGACGTCAGAGTCGCCCGCGGCGTCCGCGTGATACAAGCACGTCTGGTAGAGGGGGTCGTCTTCGGTGGCCGCGCTGAGGACGCTGGCGCTGCTGCTGGAGCTGCCGGTGCCGTGCAGGGAGCGACGAGCGGCCGGGCTGGGCGCTCCGAGGCTGCCGTACACGCCCGCCGACTCCAGGGACTCGTACACGGAGGCGTCGCTCATCACGATACCTGAGATACATGAGCGACGGTGTTAGCTTGCACCGACTCGGATCGCCTCTGGATCAGATAAAGTTTGGACACGGTGGCTTATGTCCAATAAAAACAAACAGACGCCTGTTTCAATTGTCACGCCGCAGTTCCTCAGATGTTTACAACAACACGCATAAAAGGTCTCCTCGTATTCAAATACACTTGTGCACTGAAGACTACATTGTCTTTGGTGGCTTTGAAAACATGTTAGGTTTGCTATGAATTACTAAATTCAATTAAGAAAACACGTATGAGGCTGGTTGGATGGCGCATCTGTCGAACTGGTTGGCAAAAACCTGCCATTTGGGTCGGTTGACGAAAGGAAAACAATTTTGCTCGGTTGGTTGCTTTGATGTTTCTCGTTTAGGTTTATTGAAGACTAAATTATCTTCCTTGTGAACTAGAAAGCATGTCTGTCAGGTTCAGTGAAGGACTGCAACGTCTGAGGGTTGTGTGTTAGGAAAAAAAAAAATGGCCCGGGGGCAAACTTAAGTTGCAGAAGCCTGGTCTAAATTGTCATCTTTGTTGAAAACAATTTTTAAAAAAATGCTGTCAGTCAGTTTCTCTGGTAATAAAGACCCAAGTTGGGTTTAGTAATGACTGATAATTACGGAAAATGTATATTGAATAGTCAAAATGGTTGCCTTTGCCGTTTGAAAATGCTCATTCATCAGGTTGTTTAAGACCAACTTATCTTTGATGTTTTTGAACAACATGCATGTTATCTTTATCGGAAGACTAAACAGTCTTTGATGTTCATGAAAACAGGCTGGCTGAGCATGAACAAAAAAAAAAAAAAAGTTTTGCTGACGAGCGAGCGAGTCACGAAGAAAGGATGCGACCTACCATGAACAAGCCTCTGCTCCTGCACCATCAACGAGCGATACTCTTCCCACTTCTCATGGAGCGTTTGCTGCAAAGGAACAAGACAATCCCTTTTACTCCCAAGAGAAGCCACAACAGACTTCCAAACTTCCAGTTAGTGTAGTTTTTCGCTTTTCAGATGATCAACGCTTCCATTTTTCTTGTCTACTGTCCTCCTCTGAACCCAATTGGTCAAGGCAGACGGTCGCCACAATCTGCGGTCCAGATTTCTTTCTTTTTTGAAGTCTTTTCTTTCCTATCCCGTCTTTCGCTTGCTCATGTGGGGTTCAGTTGCTCTCTTCAGATGTTCTCGATCTGCTCGATTCGATGTAAAGTGCCATGACATAACATCTGATGTAAGCGGCGGTCGATAAATGACACTGAATCGCATTACTAAGCTGCAATGCCCGGTGCCTTCTTTTGTAACATCCACAGTTGGAAATGCGCATCCTTTCACTGCGTCTAATGCAGTAGGTTGGTGGTTAATCTGTAAAAAAGTTGGATTAGTGTGCGAGAGGGCTGGCGGCTGGTGGGATTAAAGGCACAGCTGCTGGAATCTTTTAGGGGGTTAAAGTGGCGCTGCTCGACCACTTGACAGGAAGCTGCGACAACAGCTCCGATGCAAGAATGTGAGAGAGCGTGCTGGAGAAAACGCTGACATGACAGGTGTGAGTGACAGGTGTGGATGGGGGGGCGGTGTCGAAATCCGGCAGGCCTCTGTGTGTGTGTGTGTGTGTGTGTGTGTGTGTGCGTGTGGTGTGTGTGTGTGTGTGTATTGATGTGCGCAGGTGTGCGTGTTGACTAACGGCAGCTCACCTTCAGATACTGCAGTCGTGCCTCCAGCTCGGCTTTCCGGATGGCGTCGCTATAAATCGTCTCCAGCCTTGAAGGAAAGAAGGCGACGGGATTTAACAGCCAAAAGAGGAAGTGGTTATTAAAAAAAAAAAAAAAAAAGGCTTAAAAGTGTGGGAAAGACATTGAGCCTTATCAAAGGCACTTTTCATAAACCAGAAACTGAGGAGGCCATTGTGAAGAGGAACTACACATTCACGCTGTGTGTGTGTTTTTGTGTTGTGAGGGATTGTTGGTGAACTCCTTCATGTCAGTCTATGTTGTAGTGTTCACCCGCCATGGCACTCTGATGCGGTTCACCTCGCCTCGTACTGCAGAAGCTTCAAGACGGGTAGCACTAATGTTTCATCTAGTCGTTTACAAATGACAGCAGTAGAGCTTAATGCAAGAGATCTTCAGGAGCTTTGCGTTTTTTGTTGTTGCTGGTTGCGCCTTCTCGGTAGCACGCATGGATGATGGGGGGTCTCTGCGCAATTTGACTATCGCCGCTCGACAGCCCCGGCACGCTCGTGTATTTTTTGCGCCTGTCAATGCACGCTACAACTTTTTGTTTACGTTCAAACTTAGCTTGTAGCCGACATGCGGGACGGCATGCACGTTTTGAGACTTTGATTCTCTACTCTCATCGATAACCGCTTCAAACAACAAGGCGTATGCAGGAATAGTTGTTACGATGGTATGACTGTTTTCTGTTCTATGTTCTGTAATTTTACGTTAGCTGTTCCGTAAATCGCTTTGTTCCAGATGCAGCTGGTGTGAAAGCACTCTATAAAGATGTATTGTATTGTGGAATATCAATACATTTCATTGAAAAAAAAAAATCTTTTTGTGTGTGTGTGTGTGTGTGTGTGTGTGTGTGTGTGTGTGTGTGTGTGTGTGTGTGTGTGTGTGTGTGTTAAACTTGTTTGTACCTGAGAGTGTTTCCACACGCCTTTATGAGCTGGACAATCTCCTTGTGTTGAAATCCCTCCACAGGGGCTTCGTTCACACTTGCGATGGTCTCCCCTGCGACAGCGCACACATTTGTCACTTGGTTCCGTTTGGATTGAATGGTTTGATTCCACATATGGGTAAGACATGTGCATCTCTAAGGGGAAGTGGAAGCTGTTTTTTTTTTTTTTTTTTTTCATCCCGAAGCATAGTTCCCTGCCTGGGCTTCATTTTGTGTGTTGGCACAATAGCATGCTAGAGGAATTTAGGAAGTGAAACTGAAGCGAGGGGAAGAAGGAAGTAGATGGCGGAGTGACTAGCTTGGGAAGATTGTTATTTCTGTTTCAGCTTATATCAGTGGAAAAAAAACACTCACAGGTTGGTATTGACTGACACTAAAAATAGTAACAATATCCCAACAACCATTTCATGTGAATGCTGACAGATACTGTCCAAGGGTGTGGAGTGTCAGCGTGGATGCTTGTTTGTCTACAAGTGCCTCGTGATTGGCTGGCGCCCGCCCAGCATTCACCAGCTCATCCCCAACTGGAACCTTAACTCTTATTTTTACACTTGAAAGAGCATTAAGAATGTTACTTGAGACATTCACATAGTCAAAAAGGGGT
Source organism: Hippocampus comes (assembly GCF_001891065.2). Classification (NCBI taxonomy): domain Eukaryota; kingdom Metazoa; phylum Chordata; class Actinopteri; order Syngnathiformes; family Syngnathidae; genus Hippocampus; species Hippocampus comes. The sequence goes on from NW_017804828.1 coordinate 144,763, forward strand.
TTATGATTTTCAGCAGTTACAATGGGAATGATTTTATCTCCATTTCCTAAAGTCCCTCAAAGTCGTCCTTTCACCAATGTCCCGGTGTCCGAAACAGTTCGCGTTCAAGGTTTTAAACTAAGAAGAATAGGTTTGAGTAAGATGTGCAAGCTTTGAAAATATTTGATCAATTATGACCACTAGAATGTTGAGGAGAGTTAAGGAGACTGTGGTCTAACCCCACATGGTTGTTATGCCTTTGAGTGATACAGTTTTGGCTTTTTTGTTGATTTTCGCCAGGCATGTGGCTAGCACGTCTGCGTCTCAGCCTGGCCTTTTTTGAATTAAGTTTGGATAACCTCACCGTGGTTTCCTCTTAATATGCCTAAGATGGGTTAACTCATGACTAAATGTGGTCTTGGTTGAGGTCTTGGTTGAGTGCCTGAATGTGCCCCGTGATCGACTTGGTGACCAGTCTAGGCAACCCTTGACCCACCCGAGACCCTGAGCCGGATGAGCGATACAAAATAACTAGATGGAGTTTAAACTTACCAACTCTAAGTCCTGCAAGCTGGGCCGGGCTGTCATCATGCACCTTGTACACAAACGTGCACATTTCCACCGTGTTTTGGTCCTGATGAAGCAAGCCGTAAGTCTGAAAGACACACAAGGCCTTCCGTCAGACTGAAAACTAGAAAAAAATAAAAGTTCCTCTTTCCTGTCGTGGAGCTTCCGCCACATGATTGATGTCACTGCACTGGAAATGTTGGCGCCGTGTGACATTGTGCTGATAACGCAACCAGAGAATGACGCGCTCAGGAAGCCACAACAGACCGCAGACCACGTGGCTCAAGATCCAGAGGTGTCGCGCTGCCGCGCAACAATCAGCCATTGAAACTTTCATAAACAAACACATGACAGTCAGTGGCGTGCAGACCTCCGCCAAGGCGAAACGATACTAAGCATGTCTGACTTGTTTGTTGGACATATGTTGTGAGAATGTTTCCCTCCGTCCTTCCCAAGCGGGGGCCAAGCAATAGATTTGGAAGAGTGCTGTCATACTTGGCACCGACTGCAAGGAGGCTCTAATGGCAAAAAATGAAAATGCTTAGATCTGCACCAAAAGGGCTCCACTTTGCGGTGATGTGCACTTTTCGTGTGATCTCACTGAGTGTGTGCTCGCATGACGACGACCTGGCACGAGAGCAAATTTTCTTTGCGTTTTTAAAAAGTTCTTTCTGGGACACAGAAGAAATTGTGAATCTCCGATCCGTTGAGAGAGGGCACCCGTTCAGCCCTGATACTCTTCCAAAGATGAGACTGTGCTTCATGCGGTTGAGACGCTTGTCACGACGACATCATAGGCGTCCAATTAGTTGACGATTAACAATAGAAGATGTCTTTTGGAGGACGAGCATTTGGTCGTCAGTCGATATTCCTTCAGCAAGGAAGTTTTGTGTGTGTGTTTGTGTCTCACAAATGAACATACGCATGATTTCAAGAGTCACCTGGGGGGGCTGTTTTAAATCGTAAAAAAATACAGTATACTGGATGTCACCTTTTATTTGAAACCACCTTTCATATCGGGTTAGCCAAGATGTTCATTTCAAAGCAGCTGAGAAAAGGATTTTCATTTAAATTTTGATGGAAAATTCTATGTTTGGATGTAAATGACACATGTCGAGGGATCCAAAGTGTAGATTGTATGTGTGGCGCCAATTCCCTCAAACTGTCAATTATTACGTACATCGATCTGTCTCAGATCAGGCCAGAATTTAGTTGCGCTTATGTAAAACCTCAATAGCTAACATAACATTTTGTTGTTATGACAACAGCTGTTGCGACTTCCTCATGTGCGCCGCTGCATCGGTCAGCAGAGTCACAGCAGACATGCTCTTGTGACACGGACAGAACCCACAAGGAACCAGACCGGGCCACCTGATAAACACACGCGCACCGTGGCGCACATCACGAAAGAAAACAGGAACGTCAAAATGTCAAGCAACCAAAATGGTGGCCCAACTGAGCCTCTTGAGTTCATTTCCTTCTGGCTACAGAAAGATGCAGGAAGGGCGGAGATCCGGAGATCACCCAAACCATACAAATAACAATGTCATGTATGGTTGCGTCGAGACAGTGCGCCACTTCATGTTACATCCGTCTCCGAGGACGCCATTTTAAACAGAAAAAAACCCCCCATGACAGCTTCTCTTACCTGAATCTCAAAACCAAACGTTTGTCCGTCCAGCCTCTCCAGCACCACCACCTTCCTGGGGATCCAAGAAAAAAAAAGGCAGATTGATCAGAATTTTTAACTGGTAGAGTGGCAACAGCAGGGCCAAAAAGATTTGACTCGTGATGTGTCGTTTCATACTATTCTACAACTGCAGTGCCATTAAAAGTATTGAAACGGGCAGTTCAAGCAAGAAAACTTTCCAATATGGCGGAGTTGAAGCAATTCTGTGAAGAGTGGGCCAAAATTCCTCCACAGGGATGCAAAAGACTCATCACCCATTATCACAAACGCTTGTTTTCAGTTATTGCTGCCAAAGGTAGCACAACCCATTATTAGTTTTCAGGGGGCAATTTCTTTTTCCAATAGGGACAGTAAGTTTTTTTTTTTTTTTTGGTGCCTTAATAAACTAAATTGGTGTTTAGAAACTGCATTTTGTATTTCCTCGGGTAGTCTCTGCGTGATGTTAAAATTAGTTTGATGAACTAAAACCTTTGCATGTGATAAATATGCATAGAAATCAGAAGGGCGTTAAATAATATTTAACAGTACTCCATTACAAGCGGTATGCCAGGAAAAGATTGCAGAAAAGCTTGTGGTGGATATGCTCGGAACTTTTACGCTGGAACAATTCAGAAAGGAACCACTCTACCTCTATCAAAAGTGGTTAACTTCTTTTCACACTTGTATGACAGTTAAGACAGTTTGATGCATGAGACGCATATGTGATGCATATTCAGCTTCACCTTTTGCTTTTATTATTAAATGTACACTTACATTTGACCATTCACAGTGGTTAACTTCTCTTTACACTTATAATGAATGAAGAATGTTAAAATTCTACTTAAAACATGGACTGTAGAACCTGTTTTGGTTTAGACTACGGAATGAAACATTTCTATTATTTGCAATGGAAAAGGCTATTTTTGTCAATCAATGTCCCTGGAGTCAAAGAGGTTCTTCTGTGTATGAGGCACCCATCAATGTGCTTTGCTCCCCACAATTATTTTTTTACTTGTCTTGTACACGCGCAAGCTCTATCATCACGTTTTTACCTTTGTGGTTCTGCTGGTGACTGGATTTGGGGCTTCCATTTCTGCGAGCCGCCAGCCTGCAAAAGAGAAACAAGCACGTCAAGACACTCTTGACTTATGAGGGTTTTCCCGGGCCTTTCCTGGGCACACCCACCTCACGCGTGCACACAACACAAACACTCACACACACACACACACACACACACACACACACACACACACACACACACACACACACACACACACACACACACACACACACACCGTACGAACTGGTCTGTCAAGCCAATGCACATGTGCACTTTATGGGTGTATTTTTAGGCTTCTGATGTCATCGAAAGTCCACAATGAAACTACAAATGTGTGTCACACTTGTTTACTTCCAGCAGAAGCTACCGTCACCTTTCTACATGCTTTTTCGACCATTAGGGCTCCAGGAAAGAAAGGTGGAGAGTCGTTCACAGTATGTACATTCAGCCCAAGTCAAACTGGACCCACCAAAATAAATAAAGACTATATCTGTCCACAAGGCTTCACTTCTTAGCTCTGTTCCAACTCAGTCCTTTTCTGATGAAAGGCCGCTTTGTGCCAGCTCGTAAACTGTTGCTTTCTTTAAGTCTCCTCACTTACAGAATTGTCACGCAGACTTCTCAATGAGAGCATTTATTATTCCCCCAAAACCCACACAGGGCAACATCTGAACGGGGGGTGCTACAGCAAGGATGGGCTTCCCTCACATGATCACAATGCGCCCTTGTTGCACCTCCAGTCTGGACGTGCAAGTCAACTTTCTCAGCTACCAAATGTCCAACTGGCACGCAAATGACTTTTGGGCTCCAGAGAGGGGAAACAGCCAGGAAAAAAAAATGTTGCAGTTAGCCAGCGTTATGCAACGCTTAATGAAGGTTATGTCACTCCGGCCGTCGGTAGAGGGGTGCTTTACATCATGGCTGGCAAAACATGCTGATGATGAAAATGTTCTCAAGAGCACGTCAGGCCAGGAATTTTTTGAATTTCCACAAGATTTAACTAAAAAATGAGACAGCAGCCTCAACAACGGCCGATCAGAGAAAAATACAGTACAATCGAGTGAGAATTATGCAAAGCGAATTTATGAATTAACGTTGCTAATTTTCTTAATTCAACACTAAACGTGTTAAATAATACTGCCGTAAATTTTAGGATGGCAACAGTTTGACCCTGGAACTGTTTGTGCTCAAACTTTTCAAGGAGCCACTGTAGCATGGAATACAGGCCGTTGGGATGACATCAAAGCACTATAGTTGTTGTAGATGTTTGATCCTGCGGTAATGTCGGAAGTTACGTGTGTTTTTTAATTTACAAAACAGCCTGAAAACAAGTGGAGAAAAACATTTACAAATAAGTTTGCCCTGAATATTACGAATTTACACATCAAATCAGTGGTGCAAATTAATGAGGTACAAATCTTGTCACTGCATTCTATATTCCACTTTATTTTTAGCAAAGTCGTTCGGAAAATTTGAATCCGTATTTCTACTTTTACTATTTTTTTAACTGAGTGTAAGCATTTCTGTCAGCTCTGCAACTTAACTCACACAACACGAATCTTTCGGTGGTTCCATCCTGACTTCTTTAATTCGTGACCATTAACCGGGCGCCATAAATACAATTGGTTAAATATTGTGAGATGTACAGTGAACGTTTATAGAATCATTCGAGAAAAAAAGATGAATAAATAATGCATTCTGCTCATAATAATCGGGTGACCCTGGGATCCAGTTGTCCTATGTTCTATTTTAAGTGTTACTTTGGGGTTTTTAACACAGCAGAACAGCTCGATACGTTAATTAACGGCAGCAAGCTAACTCCTTTTGAATTTCGAATCAAACATTTCTATGCAGCCGACAATTGACAGCCGTTTAAATCTTTCAACAGGTGATTACTTTACCTTTCTCAAGTTTCTGGGCAGAGTGCCTCCGGAGTAAGCCAGCGTCTTGTAGTTATAAACCTCAGAGGAGTCGTTTTTGAGCGGCGCCGTCCGCTGGCAGCTGTCCGACTGGGACGACGGGAAATAGACATCGTTGTCCGGAAGAGACGCCGCCGCACTGTCCGGTCCGTTTGATTCGACCATCTTCAGCCTCCGGAACGTCATGCCGCTTCCAAAAAGATTTGTTGCAAGTCCACCCAAAATGCCCCGCCGGAGAACTCGGACCACGGCGACAAACGTTGAAGTACTTGCGTGCCAGCGCGCGCGCTCGTGAGTGTTTTGCCCTCAACTTGTCTCGGGGAGGGATGCAAAGGCAGGGGGCGGGGCTTGATTAGAAAGGATACCCAATTGCTGTTGGCAAATATCCGAGGTGTGGCGTTGGGGACACCCCGGACTTTTCGGAGACTCGACACCTCATTGAACGCAAAAGTTAACTTTAAGTATTCTTTTTGGGAGGTGGCAGAACCGGGCGGGCAATTGGGGACCTCACTTTTGGACCTGCCTTTCATATGCCCCCTTACAACTTTTGTTTTAACATCAGGGACGGCTCCAGGATTTGTTCTCTCCCTGGGCTCGAGGGGGACTTTACCAATACATAGAGGCCTGAGAAAAATACATTTGTACATTTTAGAATATGAAATAAAACCATGGAGGGGCTTTACTGTTTATTATTTAGACTGGTTGGTACCAGTCTGAGCATTATGTTGCTTATCACGTGCATAAATTACATGAAGCAACCCGTCAAAGGGACGTGTATTTAATCTTTGAGCATGGTTGCCATCTTTGTTGTTGGGATCCCCCACACTGCAGAAGTTGTGCGGTAGGCGTTTTTGCCAGTCTTTGTTTTTCTTTTCATTTTTTTAATGTGTCACGCGACGACGTACTGTTACGCTGATGCCAATGTTCAGAACCTCGAAACGTTGCATGTCACATGTCGACTCTCACCTTCTGTTCCTCTACAATCCAAGGGACACCAAACATATCCAAAATTAATGACGTCACTACAGCAACCAAGCAGGTAATACAGTACTGGAGTGCAAGTGAGTTATTTCCACCAACTTTCCTTAAATTTAATATTCCGATCTGTGCCGTTCTCTTGAATTCAAAGTAAAAGAAGAATTGATCTAATTTTGTTCCTATTATCAGGAGTCAAGACCAACATGAATGGAGCAAATAGAAGGCAGGCAACGGAAGAGGTTATAGTAAGAGTACAGTATTTATTTATAATGTATAAATTATTCCTTATTAACTAAAAGCAAATGAGGGTAGCGCCAATATTTGTACAACATTAATACTGTAAAAAGATTGATGTCTTTAATCCAAATTTTGAGCTAAAGCAGAACTAGGGATGAAAAAAAAAACAATACACAAGTAATGGCACCCTCTTGTGTCAGAAAAGTAAACGGCACGATTTCCTTGATTGCACATTCTGTCCCTTCAAACACACTGTCGTCACAACACGCTCTTGGTATACTGAAATTATTTGACTCCGTGGAGCGTTTACATAGTGACGTAAACCTTTACAAAAAACCTTTAGGTACAGGGGTACATGGCAGACACACAAACACCCTCCTTTTCACCTGAACGATTTGTCTCATATTGGTGATAATTGAAGGCTAAGTCTAATGGCCTTGCGTCCCGCTAACATGAGGCAGTAGACAGACAGACACACGTACACACACACACACATATTCTCAGATATTCCCTCTTAAATGTACCATAGTATTACAATTCTTTCGGCCACATTCAATCTTTAGCTCATGGTCCTTTTGAAATGTATTATGATTCTTATTATTACCATCATTGATCATCATTGTCATCAATATTATTATTACATTCTCATTATAATATACTTCTGAGCCACAAGTACAACAACTAGGAATGTGCAATTCCCAGTGTGTCTCCCCAATTTAGGCAGAAGCAATCAAAAAAGCACTCCTCCTTCTCAAAGCAAACTAACATTACATTCCTACACAGCAGTCGACCTGAAGCATTGGAGGCGTTGATTGTATTGAATAAGAGCTTCTTCTTTGTCTTGTTGTTGTTGTTTTTTTTTTTTAATCTCACAATCACGCAAATAATCTGCACTGCGTGATGTTAAAGCCTTATAAGATGTCAGTCGGTTATATACAATAATCAAGTACACAGAGTAGAGCGGTAATTCATATTTTAAGGAAAATTGAATTCAGGAAAATTAAAATTCTAGTGTACTTGTTGGAATTCTTGGAAATGTACCACTTTAAAACCACAAAATTAAATGGTTAAATTATTTTCTGAATCTTTCATCTCCGATTGCATACGATGTTGATGTAAGTGCTTTCTTTCCATGTGGTACTCGTATAATAGTTTGTAAGTTTTGTTTCAACAGAAAAGACAAATCCAAAGTGATCGGACATGTCAGTCTTCAAAAACAGCAGATGTCCATTTGTAGCTCTGGAATTTACATTTTACGAATGTGTATATATATTTTTTAGAAGTTACAATATTGCCTGGAGACAGAACGTTTGCTTTTATTTGTAGTTGAAGAATCCGGATGCTTTGGCCTGTGGAGCCATCAGCATGCTCGCTTGGTTCTTGTGCGTGATGTGAATCTGAAAAGTCAACGCAAACATTTCATTACAAGAACAACAGTAATAAACCCCACCCAGACAGTTTGACAATCCAAATGTTTGTACATACTGTGCAGGGCGGCTGCATCCACGGCTCTCCGTCGATCTGCATCGGCAACGCTTTCTTGGTCCTGAGTAGAAACAAATCAAATCGGAAACAGATAATTTTTACCGCCGCTGAACGTCAACTGGCGGCCGTGATAACCCGGAAAGACACCGGACGTTTGGAAAAATTCACATATTTTCCCCAAATTCCCGATGGCCAACCTGCCCCTGCTTGTGGAATACCACCTGTATGGCGTGAGAACCAAACATCTACATGTACACATTTGTTTATAGTTGGACCTTAGTGGAGTTCTGTGTTCTAATCAACGCTAATCTTGACAAAATGTATGTTGAGGAGCACTTCTAGGACTCAAATTATGTGCTTGAGGTTGCCCTTTGGAAAAATGAAAAAGCCTGACACGTTTCAGCATTGCAAACCTTTTGTCAGGAAGTCACTCATGTTTGAAAAGAAGGGAACCGAAACTGTCAGCTCCCAATAATAAGTCTGAATGTGTCTCTTGTGTTGACCCCACCTGATGGTGAGCTGCGCTGTCTTCGCCAGCCTCACGGCGCTCTTCAGGCCCGTGTATATTTGTCCCATCTCCATGGCGCCCTCTAGGCCCACCACCTCCAGTCTACGGTCGCTCAGATCTGGACAATCACAGGAACAAAAAATATCAAAGTACTCAGAGTTTTTTTTTATTCACTCAGGGAAGTATTTGTAACAATATTGTGCACTCTTGGTTATCAATCTTAGCTCTGGCATTCCTGTGTAGAGTTTGCATTTTCTCCCCGTAACAGCCCCCCCCCCCCCCCCGCCCCGACACACACACACATTCCAACAACATACGATATGTTCATGGAATACTCCAATTACGTGTGAATGCTTGTGTCTAGATGTGCGTTGAGATTGGATCGCGACCACCATGCGTGAGTCTCATCTTTTACGCTTTTAATTTACTTTCCTCTCTGAACCAGAATGCAGCATGCCCACCAATATGCAAAGCTAAAGAACAAAAATATGGCATTCTACAATTTCCATTTAAACACAGCTTTGTGTTAGTGTGATACATGGCCAATCATGGCTGCTTGTGACCACACTGGGTCGTCAAGCAATGATATCGTCATTTGCTGCCATCTAGTGACCATTTTCTGGTAGTGGTTGCAAAAATGCTACTTTGCTGCCACCTTTTGGAAAAGCAGAATTTATGATCCAACTCCTGAATTGGCGCTCATTAGATTTTGTAGTGGGCGGCCCGGTGGTCCAGTGATTAGCACGTCGACCTCACAGTGCAGAGGTTGTGGGTTGGCATGTTCTCCCCAAGCCTGCATGGGTTTTCTTCGGGTACTCCGGTTTCCTCCCACATTCCAAAAACATGCATGGCAGACTGACTGAAGACTCTAAATTGTCCCAAGGTGTGATTGTGAGCGCGGATGGTTGTTCGTCTCTGTGTGCCCTGCGATTGGCTGGCAACTGGTTCAGGGTGTATGTACCCCGCGTCAGCCTTCTCGGGCGGAGTTTTCATGTTCTTGGAGCACTTGCATGGGGCTTTCATGCTAACATGTACATTCGGTTCATTGAAGACTCTTAAATTGTCCATGAAATTTAGCTGGGAGGGGCTCCAGCTCACCTGTGACCCTAATGAGAATGAGTGTTTCCTCATCGAAAATGAATGGATGGATAGGTTGTGCAGCTGTACCTAATGTTATGTCCTGTTGTTTCACAATCCTATTCTATTCTTCTGGTTTGACCATCAAGAGTTCAAATACCTTGGCCGGTCACTTTCAGGATTTCGGGGTCCACGATCACATCGGGCTCGTCCTGACTGCTCGACCCCTTAACGTCCCCCTTCTTGCTCTCACCCCAGAGATTGGAACCGCCATGCATGCTGGGAATGTTTAGAACAGCGATGCCCTCCAGAGACAGGCTGCTGAGATCCAAAGGTGTCCCGCAACACTGGCGACAGAAGACAAAATCAACAAATGTGTTGCTGTTGTTGCGTTATTGCTGTCTCACCTCTATCGTTAGACTTTCATTCAGTTTCTTGCAAGAGGCTGAGATGGTCTCAGAAGTGGCAAATTCAAAATACCACAGCTTGTTCTTCATTCTGCACACACGCAAAAAAAAAAACCCAGAAACACTCAAGAGGTTTGCAAAGTGAGATATTCTCAAAAATGTCACCCAGTCTGTACCTGCTGTTGAATTTTTGAGGATGTTTCTCTCGCATGGTGTGAAAGCGGTGTGCGATGGAGGCGTCCTTTTGGCGCAACAAATCCGCATCAGTGAGCCACAGAGACATACACACACACACACACACACACACACACACACACACACACACACACACACACACACACACACACACACACAGACACACAGACACACACAAGGCTTTGTGGGGACTCACCACTCCGATGGAGAAGTAGTTGTTGATGATTTCATATGGCACCGGGTCGCCCTTCTCTTCACCTTCCTCCATGATGACCTGCACGCTCCAGCGGTCCATCAGAACCTGAGAGCTTCCCTCAATGTCCCTCAGGATCCTATTCAGGTCCTCACCGTCGTATCCTGAGGGGTGACGTTGTAGCGTGCTTTGATATGATAAATCATTTGCTGAGGCTCCTTTCGGGCCCCCTGTAACCCGATAACATGGCAAGCTGTCCACTGTAGTAAACGCTGTCCCCGAAAGGGTTAATTGCAGAGGGGACGGTGGACTAGTGGTTACTTGAGTACTACCATATTTTCCGCACTAAAAGGCGCACCTAAAAGCCTTCCATTTTCTTAAATGCTCACAGCGTGCCTTAAAATCCGATGCACCTTGTGTATGGTCATTACGGTAATATGTCAACCCCAAAATGTCTCCCTGCTAGAGACATGCTTACAACGAACTTAAGACGATCGGTTTCGCAGTTGAACACGGAAACAGAGCAGCGGCAATAGAGTTCAACGTTAACGAGTCAATGTTATAACTTGCTGTTGGTTAAGTGAACCGTGTCGCTGCTTTATTAAATAAGTTTTACTGACATCTGATCGTCGCTATATAAATCAGGGTGTAGTGTAGTGTTCTGTTGGCATTTCCTTGAGCGTAGCTCCATCTAGTGGATGCATTGTAGATTGCGTCTTATAATGCGGTGCGTCCAATATATGAAAAAAATGACGAAATAGGCCATTCATTGAAGGTGCGCCTCATAATCCAGTGCGCCTTTTAGTGTGGAAAATACGGTAGTCTTCTTTGCCACGCTTTGTATGAGCATCTTGTCACAAATGCCACATCTGATTGTTGCTGTAACGTATCATTTGTTCCCACCTCCTCCCCACCGCAGGCATCGCGCCAGGTCGTTTCCTGTGCCCAGAGGAAGTACGGCTACCGGCGGCCGCACCAGCAGACCGGCTTTGTCTGAATTGGGTAGGAAAAGTAGGAGGATACACAAAAGAAGCAAAAAGACAAATAATAATTTGCTGCACACTCCAAAAACAATCGTTTGACCTCGGCGGAGGTCCGTGCTCTACTGGGTCTCCCATTTGCAAGTGATTTTGTGCGTCGAGCTCACCGATGGCATCCAGGATCCAGCCGACGGTGCCGTCTCCGCCGCATACCAGGATCCTGTAATCCTGAAGGTTTCTGAAGAAACTCAGGCTGATCAAGAGACAACAACTTTATTTGCACGTAAACACAACAACACACAACTTATAAAAAGTTAAGGGCCATTGAGATGAATCTAAAATTGATGATGTCTTTTACAGGTGGACTTCATTTGACCTCTGAAGTTGTGTACCAGTCCCAACTGTTGAAACAGATATTGTGAGTTTTGCTGTTCTTCAGCACCTTGTTGCTGAACAGCAAATTCTATACAAAGGATCGAAACATTGAAGAGTTGGACATGTACGGTCAAAAGTTTAGACAAGGTCAAATTAGGTTCAACTGTAAAGGTTATTGTGCATTTTTGGTTCATCCTGAAGTTTCACTAAAAAGCCCAGTAGCCCAAATTGTTCTCAGTAGTTTATGGGAACGTAGCTGTTGCAAATACAGCGGTTGTTTGAGGGTCTTTGCATCATTTTTTTTTTCTAGCAGCAGTCACTCACCCTGCAGCCGGTCCACCGTTGGAAAGGTTGTACACTTGCCGAGGGTTGAGCAAATACTGAAACTTACGGAGGACCCTGAAATGCATAAAAAAATTAACTTGAAAGATGTGTGATTTTTAAAAATATATATTAAGATGGCTTATGAGGAACCATTTTTCGTCAAGCTTTGTTTAGGTAAATTATTTGTAATGTACTGATTTGAACTATTTTTTTTTTCAGTCCAGCTTTTTGATTTTTTAACATTTATAATCTATTCACATGACTTTGTCGTCAAGTTTTGAGGCATTATCATGTTTTGTCTTCCTGTAGTTGTAATCATCACATGGAACAATTTGCGTAACGTGGGTACAAAAGATGCATCAATAAAAATGTTTGTTGGTGAGGCTCACCTTTCCCCCTGCTTGCCTCCACTTTTGGGATTGACAAACACAAGAAGAGGGTGCGTATTGGGCACGGGGCTGATCTGTCACAGAAATAAGTTAAGAGGACATTGGCGGCTTTCCAATCATTTCACGAGATTTCAAGTATACGTACCTGAAGGACTTGTCCATCAGGTGTTGTATTGAGCTCAGCGTCATCCATCTGACCGGAGCAGCCATTGTTCGATCGCTCCTTCATCCCACAGAGAACACGGAAAGTAAATGTTGATTAGATGATTGATGATGACAGACATTAGATGATTATCTAATATGGGTCGATAGATCGATTGTTCCACCCATCCATCCATCCACCTTGATGACAGGATAGACAGCCCACGGAGGCAGGATGTGGTCTCGAAGTGGGCCACACGTGCACTCGCTCGGCTCTTCGTCTGCACACGCGTCGTGGCGCTGGGAAGAGCAATACAATGTCAAAGAGAAAAACAATTGAGAGAAACGTCATTCCTGGATCTGCATCTTTAAAATCACAACTCACAAAACACATTTCCCTGGGAAAGAGGAATACAAATATAAATACAAATATAAATTAACATTTTGACGTTTTGCATACAAATAGTTGGGAGTCTAGTTAAGATCATCATTATTCGTTTATTCCTGAAAATGCATCTATGAGTTAGTCCCCGTTCGGAACTTAGACCAACTGTTATATAACAATAGGGCTAATATACAAAACAACCGCCGCTCATGACATAGTACATGACATTATGTTAATGCCAAAAGGCAAGCAGAAATTCTTTGAGTTTTCTTGGTGCACAGATTCGCATTATTTTGACAATATTTGGTCTTCCTGCTCGGTGACATCCCCAAAACTTGGATCCACACACTTGCTGACTCCATCAGGGAAAACCGAAGCCACACTCTCTCTTCGGGGCTGACATGTGCTTCACACTTCACAGTCATTTTTTTTTTTATTCTGGGACCAAACTGCAACCATTCAGAGATATGCCCCAAGTCGTCACAGTAACAAATTGGCCGAGCAGTAAAACATGATAGTTTCAGCAAGACTAAAACATAATTGTTTCATACATATATACCGTATATACAGTATATACATACACATATACATACAGATATACATATACACATATACACATATATACATATACATATATACATACATACACACACGCACACACACACGCACGCACGCACGCACGCACGCACGCGCGCGCACACACACACACACACACACACACACACACACACACACGCTTTCTCTGACATCTCCAATCTCTGTTCTGATGACCACAAAGGTGTTTGACAGATTTTTTCTTTCACACAAAACTCATCCAAGCATGCGTTTATGGAGGGCAAAAAAAGGAGGCCTCCTCCAACCAAAGTTGGACAATTGACCACAGTTTTTTATGTCTTGATCAACCATAAACTATTCAACCCCAACCAGCATGAGTCACTCATGCGCAGGCCTTCCTCACCATGGAGTGGCACCACACACAGTGTTTGCCCGTCAGGCCTTGGAAGCTCTTGATCTTCTTCTGGCACTTGTCGCACTTCCTTGATTCACAATTGCCACTCACCCAGTCGTGCGCTGGAACCTGAAAAGAGGAAAGTCTCATTTGTGGCCACAAGGGCAGAAAAACAAAATCACACACAGTCCGTTCAGGTTTCCATGAAGACGGTAGCGTACCCCTGTTTCTTTCTTGGACTTCACATAGGTTCTGGCACAGGGGGCTGGATTCCTATTCGCGCATCGGCCATGGACTGTGTACTTGCAGCCTGTCGATTGTAGGTGACAAAAGTATTCTGAACGCACTCTGAACTTAAGTAGAAATACAGATACTTGTGTAAAGACACGACTGGTAAAAGCATAAAGTGCTGATTCAACTCCCGTATTTAAGCAAAAGTACAATAACAGACAATTGGCTTTCTCTCTTTTGTTCATTTACATTGTGCTCGACTTTACTTCTCTGTACTTATGCCTATTTTACACCCTATTGCACTCTGCATGGGCTTTACTAAGCAAGATCCATAGAGTAAAAAGTACTGACATCATATTTTAACCCTTTCAGGGACAGCGGTTACCAGAGTGGACGGCTATTCAAATGTTGTTTTCGCTTCAATTAATTCATCTTAATGTCACAGTTGTGCATCAACCACTACAATGGACCCTTATGTGTGTTGCCAGCCACTGCCATTATTTTTTTTCTCCATGCCTAAAGACACTTGAGTAAAGAATCCTGATGTAGGTTATCATTATTTGTGCATGTAAGGGTTAAAAATGAAGGGTGTAAAAGTAAGCTCGGATATCGAGTAAAAGCTACTAATGTGGAATTTCCAGCACGGCTGTAGATAAGACCACCAAGAAGGCGTGTTAACGGACGCTCCGGTTCCGTGTATGCAAACACGCTGTCGGGTTGCGCTTACTCACAGGTGCAGCACAGGCCCTGCTTCCTGAGACCCAGTAGCATGCAGTGGCACACGTTGCAGTAAACGGGCTTGTTGAAATGTTTCATTCTCCACAGGTGCTGTCCGTCTGTCTGTGTCATCTGTTAAACAGCAAACACAGGAAAAAAAAAAAGAAAAAAAAAATGACGCGACAATTCGGTTATCGAGGTTATTAACAGGACATAGAGTTGAGTTCAGGTCAGTTGAGCGTACGTTCCCGATGCTTTCCCGTTCGGTCGCAACATAACCCCTTTTGTAACAGAAGTGTCCCACATTTATTTCACACCCACTCGCGGCGAGCCTCGCCTCGCACTAATGACATTGCTGATTATGCAGAATGTGTCATGGCGTCCCGGGCAGCACGGCGCGTTCACATCAGCACGCTAATCTTCGCAAATTATCCGCACAAGATGATGAGGTTGCTTCAATCTGGGAAATTGGGCAAAAGTACTTTTATCCAAATTACATGTGAAAGTGCTCCCCCCCCCCCCTTCCAGCAGGTGAATCCATCTCTTCGCCGGGTTATAAATAGCATAAGAGGGACAGAGAGGTCACAATAGCGTTTGCGATTAATAATTGATACACGACAGACACGATTTTTTTTTTGTTGTTGAATGTTAAGCTTCTCAAAAACTATTCTAAATATAATATCTCTGTCACTTTTTTGTATTACCACATAACATTTTATGCATCCTGCAAGTAGGACGAGGGGGAAAAAAACCCTTTTGTCTTGTTTTTCAGTTTCTCAGACATCAATATGTATCAAAGTACAGTATGATGAGATCATTTTCACGGCCAAAATAGAGTGTTACAAGGTCATACAAAAACATAATATAATTCATAAATCGGCAAACATTTTGGGGGGTGGGGGGGAATGTGAAAAAGCTTACATGTGTGCGATGTCACGATAGATGTCAGCATTCCACATGAGTGAATGCTCAGTTGAGGAAACATCAAAATCAAATTCAACTCGGGTTTTGCTTTTTGCAACACACTTTTGCCCCCCCCCCCCCATTGTTTCACTTTTGCCTAATTTCTTTTGCCGCAACGTGACAATTACTGCTTTCAGAAAGAAGATGTTTGAGGCTCTGTTTTTATGATGCCGTGCTGGGAGCGTTTAACCAAAGTAAATATTGTTGTTTCGACAAAAAGTGACAGGAAGTAGCAATTTTTAAATATGAAATTAAATATGTGCTTTCAGGTTTCTGGTTTAGCAGAGTTCCTGCTGTTGGAAAAAAAATTGTGCTGCGGGCTCATCAGTCATTTACAACCATAGCCAAAGGCTCATTTATTATCTTCTGTTTTAATCCTTTTAGTCAACGCCATCACGTGTGCGAACGTTAAAAAAAAAAAAAGCACGCTAGAGCACTCACACGTCGGTGACGACATTCACGCACTTAGTAGTGCTTGAGTACCGTATGTAAAAAAGCCAGAGAGATGAGAGATAGGAGGCAAAGGCCAGCAAGGCGTTGGCATGAGCCTGAAAAGCGTTCACGTCGTTCACCTTCAGGCCGAGTAGGACCAGCAGGGGGACGTTGTTCATGCCTCCCTCCACCCACTCCTCCAGAGAAACAGTACCGCTGCTGTCAGCATCGATGGCAGTCATCATGTCCTTGAGAACCTGCGGGAATCTCTCCGTTATCATTTGAACGCCAAACAGGTTTCTCTGCTTTTAGGAGCGGTGTCAGGTTGGTCGTTGTCGTTGTTGTTAGATGAGAAGCTTGTCAGTTGACAAAACGTGGCGCTTTCAAGTGCGGCGAGGCCACCATGGGGCTTACCGGCCTGAGCTCTGACACGTCCCATCCCAAGTACTCAGCAGCGTGCATCATCTGGGCGATAATTCGATCCACTTCCTGCCACGAAAAAAAAAGGAATTAAATACGATCAGAAGCACTAATCTACGTTTCCAAGCAAATTTGTTCTATTCAATTGCATAACGGTGTTACTAACAGTCTATTCCCTTCATTTTGTCGTGTTTCTCTTGGCCGCGTTGTTTTCAGGAGCTAATGAGGACGTACAAAGGAAGATCATTTTGCCGAATCAAATTGCATTCCGTTTGTGTTGCCATTTCAATCAAATGTGCCCAATGCCTTCAGAAGCAGTCGTGCTGCCTGATGTAACGTGATCAACTGTCATATTCAGGGGTGCATGTTTTTACCGAGCTGTCCAGAACGCCATTGCCGTCTCTATCGTAGAGCTTGAAAGCAACTGAGGGTAAAGAAACAAAATGAAAAAACAGTGACATTTATTTTGGAGGGGGAGGGGGGGGGGGTCAAGAAAAGGACTTACATTCCAGCTTGTCCCGAGGCTGACCGTCCTCCAAGAGAGAGAAGTAACACGAAACATCCTTGAGAAAGACCTCCTCTGTAAAGAGAGGCCAGTCGAACAACATATATTGTCCATCAATCCATTTTTTTAAAAGCTCTTGCCCTCATAAGGCCCGTGGGTGAGCTGGAAACGATCTCAGATGATTCAGGGCAAAAGGCGAATACACCCCTGGTCAATTGCAGCAACATGGATTGTACTGTTTGCTCCCCCGCCCCCACTGAAAATGCTTCTCGACAATAAAATGCGATTCACAATGTGAATTGAATGAATAAAAAGGTTTGATTATGAAAAAAAAAAAAGGAAACCCATTGCTTGTTTGTTACTAAGTGAGATGTATTACCGGTATGTAAAACTATATTCTATCTGAAACCCTGAATTAGTATATTGAATTTTCAGTTGGATACTCAAATACTGAAACAGTTGATAGCTACAGCCCAACATTAAACTCCCCCATTATATTGTTGTGCTTTTTTTTTTTTTTTGGTTTGTTTTGTTTACTAAAATATTTAGTTCAGATCTGTGGGATTAACCTTGAAAAAGTGGCTCCGTTAAATTAAACAGCTGCTCCTCAAATTAAGTCATTGACCAGCAAAATTCCTCCTCGAAGGAAAAACTTTATTTCGAGCATTGCACACATGTTACACAAACTAAGCTGCTTGCACGGAAGTCAGAAGAATGGACCAGAACACCAACACTGATTATTAACAGAAACCCCGAGAAAACTTATACTGTATTATGTTTGATTATTATTAGTTTTTCCTTCGCCATTGACTATTTACCTGAAAAAAGACAACAACAAAAGGGGTGTCCGCGACATTCCATTAACGTAATAAAATAACGAAAATGACAATAATGGACATGTTTTTCAAAGGGCAGCATCAATATACGTATACTATCATCAACGTGTGCAAACTATTTTGGTGACATTGCGCTATGGGTTACTCTGTGATTATTTTTTTCAATATCCTGGAATAGCCAAAAATTCTCATTGTGGTCTGACATTGATATAAGACTGTCATCGGCCGCAAGCATGCCGATCCGTGTGTGTGCGTGTGTGTGTGTGTGTGTGTGTGTGTGTGTGTGTGTGTGTGTGTGTGTGTGTGTGTGTGTGTGTGTGTGTCTGTGTTCTTACTGCTGCTGTCTTCCTGGGCAGTTTCGGAGTTCTGGAAAGAGCGGAAGAGTCGCTGGCATAGATCTGATGGGAAGTCGTCCACTTCCAAATAAGTCTTCAAGAAGAGACGGAAGCCTTCTTCATTGATGCACTGGAACGGATAAAACTTTGAATGAAAGGCGTGTGAGGCGTTTCAGAGCTTCATTAGAACGGAAAATTACACTGTATAATGCACGTCTTTTTCAAAGCGGATATTAAAAGAAATTTCAAGAATGATCAATTATGTTATCATTTTTATTACTTTTATAATGTTTGTATGCAAATTGTTGGGTCTCTTTAAAATCTGTAAATGCTTTTTTTTTGTCGTTGCCACCTTTTTTTCATGGCAATTACAACAGACGTCAGTTATTTATGCTTATTTCTGACAATTTGTTTGACAGCAAGCTGCTCTGTACTTGCGTACTACGTAACATCGGCACTAACTGACGCAAATAAGCGCGCCTCACTATGCCTGACATATGAAATACATACCTGTGAACTTGTACGTTTTCCCTGTATTTTATACGTTTTTTTATCATTTCAAATCATGTACGGTGTACTACAACTTTTATACGGAAAAAAAAAACAATTGTGAACCGATCTCACAAAGACCATTTTGGCTCAAATCCAGATCGTCTCACCTGCTGGTAGCCAACGACAATGCCGTCGTCGATCGCTACTATTGTCACGGCAAACCAGCAAAAGTAATCCTCAATCGTATATATATATATATATTTTTTTTATCGCTGCGTACGGTAGGATTGATAAAGCATGACGTGCACATGCGCGGTAAGCCGTTGTAAGGTTTTTTGTTGCTTTGTAAGGGGAATCGTAATCATTTATAAGGGCAGCTATTAGCCGAGGTTGACAGGTATGGAAATAATGAGTGAAGCTGAGCGAAAATCCACCTTCGAGTGATGGCTGTAGACGGCCGCCGGACTAGGCTGTCTGAAACACGATCGCGCATGGGCGTGATGCCTCTGCAATCATAACTGTATCAAAGTCAAAAGGTGAGCAGGAGCTCCAATGTGTCTCGTTGGCTGCACGGATTAGCGTTAGCTAACAGATGATCAGCGGCACATATGATTGATTGCTTGGTTAATATGTTGACGGCGCCAGTGGTGTTTGCGTTTCGTGACGTGTCCAGGCCATGTGCCGTGCATGAGTCTGGGCTGCCTTCTCAAACCAGCTCATTTTATTTCGCAGAGCAAGAAATAGGTTGTGTAAAGAATGTGATTGCTTCCAATGCAGCACTCCGGCACGCATCCCACTGAGTGTTATCCGTCGCCACTCCCGCTTGTATTTCGGCACTCAAGCCCTCTACTGCAAGAAAGCAGAAGTCAGTACAGAAGTTCAGTGCGCTCTCTGGCCTGGTAGGAGTGAATTTCATGATTGGATGCTGGAGGGCTTAAACTGAACTCCCTCGATAATGCTGAACCACAAACCCATTTCTTGCTGACGCCGATGCCCTGCAGTGCTGCCCCACTAATAAATAATTCACTCACTGCAACCCCACTAAGACATTTAACTGGAATCCTTGTGTTATCGCCATGCTGTATCATCCTTGGTGCTACCCTCCCTTTTATCCATCCGTCCATATTCGAAAACACTTCCTATAACCGCAAATATTTCAGGCAGTCGTGTCCACCACAAGGTCGCCACGCTGCCAGGGATTCATTCTTTCGGTTTTTATGAGGAAAACGAATTTGAAATGCCCCCCGTAATAGGCCATCAGAAATGACTACGTTACCTTGCTGCATAAATGGATTCAAACTTCTGAAAGCAGTCGGCAAGGCTACGCTTGTGTGGGCCCGGGCGAGGACGTCATTTACATTTGCAATCTCGGTAGAACGGCGCCGCCTCTCACAAGAGTGCTCAGTCAACACCATCGGCGGCTTTGAATCTCATTAGCCGGTTTTCAGGCTGTTAATACGTGCCCACGTAAGAATGAATCACACGCTTCTTTTCTGCATGCTCCGAGTCATCACGTGTCAGAACTTGAGCAGCTTTGAAAATGAGGAGGACACGTCGTCCCGTCTCTTCCCATCCCGTGTTGTGCCGTGCTCTCACCTCTCCATGCCTGTGCCGGGACAGGCGGCCATCTGCATCGAATTCCCGCAGCACGTCTTTCACCTTCAGGCTGCAATCTGGAAGAGGTCACACAATGAGGGGCAAAGGCAAGGGCAGATATTTGAGGCCTATCACGTGACGGCAACATATGACAAGTTCTGAGTGTGGTAGGGGTTGAGAATTTTCCTCATGAATCAACTGAAAATGAACAGTCAGTTAACTCATTTTCTGTACTAGCCAATTCTGGACCAAGTCTGAAAAGACGTTTAAAAACGTCTTTGGGAGTGAATGAGTTCATCGAAGGAATAAATTCATTTCACGATTTTAGAACATACAAAGGTGTCTTCATTGCAAGATTTCTATTATATGAAATCATCCGCCCATCCATCCATTTTCAGCACCGCTTATTCTGAAGAGGGACGCCGGGAGTTGCCGGCGTCGATCCCAGCTGAGTTTGGGCGGAAGGCAGACTACACTCTGAACTGGTCGCCAGTCAGTCGTAGAGCACATAACGACCATTCACGCCCACATCCACACCGTCACTGAGTGGGAACCGATCCCACGCTGCCCGACACGCAAGTCAGGCGAGTGTACCACTACACCATCAGTGACTATATGAAACTACAAAAAAGTGAATTAACGTTACATAATCGAGAGCCATTCAAAATAATGAGAACACTGAATTAGAATGTGCTTTTTATTGCCTGTCACCCTTTTCTTTAGTTGTTTTAAGGCTTTTGTGATTAAGGGCTATACTCGATTTTCTAAAGTGCATTCAAGTACTTCAAAAAGCGCTGTCACATTAAAATGTATTGTATTTAAAATGATAATTCAATATGAAATGCTTTATTTAACCCTTTCATGGACGGCAGTTACTACAGTGGACAGCTTATCATGTTATAGGTTACAGGGTGCATGAAATGTACAATTCGGGGTTTAATGCAAATTTTTTCTTTTGAAAATCTGTCTTGAAGTGGCACAACGTTTGATTGGCCATCGTACATTAGGTCACACGTGACTAGCCAATCTTGTGAGACTTAATTTCAGTGAGCATCTGAAGCCCAGTTCGTGAGAAGGCCGCCCTGCGGCATGTTAACTGAACTAGCGCTTCCAATTTAACAGCAAACTTGCACAATTGTTTTTAAACACGTGCAGCTTTCTGATCGCTTTTTCTGTTTATTAGAGAACTAAATGTATGCATGACGCAAATGCACAGACCACTTGTGTCCATTTTAATTCCTCCCACATAACACGACGCCGTCAAAGCATTTATTCAGAGCAGGTTTGCGAATGGCCATTCGTTTTGATTGGACCTTCAGCTCATAAACGTTTTAAAATGGTGGAAGTTTGACTCAAAAAAAAAAAAAATCAAATTCAACACCCCTGCCTGGTGTAGGGTTCTGTATTCAGACTGAAAGCTTGTCTCAATTTCAGACACCAAGGCTGCAGGCGAGTGTGTGAGTGGGTGGAAGTGCAACATGAAGGTGAGCGTACGTGTGCCTGGGGCGAGGGGGTTGAAATATCGATAAATGTACTCACATTCAATGTACTGCTGGAGCTGGATGAAGTCGACAGGGTTGAGCTCCTTCACATCTTTGCTGGCGGGGGCGGACATGCTGCGTGAGCTCAGGTGCGAGACGCGGCGAGGCGAAGCTGTGGAGACAAGAGACAAGGTAGGCGGAATGTGGTCTGCTTTTGAAAGCAAAGTCAAAACAACTTTTTACACCTCGCACCGTGGACGTCTATGACGCAGAGCATTCGAGTGCTTGATTTTCCATCCATCCCGTTTTATATAGCTCTTGTCCTCATTAAGGTGGTGGGTTAACTCTAGCCTTGCCCAACTAACTCCCTTAGGGTAAAAGACCGGGTAAACTATGGACTGGTTGCTAGTTAATCACAAGGCACTTTTGGACAAACTCTCATTCACGCCCACATTCACAGCAATGAAAAACTTTTTAAAAATGTTTATTATTGTTATTTTGTTTTTACAAACGCCCCAACTTAATTGAACCCCCCCGCTGAACATCCATCCATCCATTTTCTGAACCGTTTTATCCTCACAAGGGTCGTGGGGCGTGCTGGAGCCTATGCCAGCCGTCTTCGGGCAGTAGGCGGGGGACACCCTGAACCGGTTGCCAGACAATTGCAGGGCACACAGAGACGAACAACCATCCACGTTAAGACTCAGACCTAGGGACAATTTAGAGTGTTCAATCAGCTTGCCACACATGTTTTTGGAATGTGGGAGGAAACTGGAGTACCCGGAGAAAACCCACGCAGGCATGGGAGAACCTGCAAACTCCACACAGGGAGGCTGGTGCCGGGATCTAACCCATGACCTCTGCACTGTGAGGTCGACGCACTAACCACTGGACCACTGGGCCGCCCGCTGATAAACATTCAATATACATTTCCTCGAAAAAACTAAGTAAATGAGAAAAAATACTGGGGGGAAAAACCCCAGGAAAAATCCAACATATGAAAAAAATTTTGAAAAAAAAAAAATAAGGAAACAAAAACGATGAATGTAAATCTGAGGGTGCCGAACTGTGATTGTGGGGGTTGACTGTAGTTTTAAGTTGTAACATCACCATTCACCACTAGATGACAGACATGGCTTGGTTGCACTTACAGTGGGTCTCATGCTGCATTTGGGGAACGTGGGAAATCGGAATGATCCCACTCAGATTGTCTCAGTTCCGACCTGAGGCAAAAGTAAACAGCAAAGATGGCCTATTCCAATGAATTGTTTGTTGTTCCAGTTCCTCACAGCACATATTGACCTCCAGCAAACCCAACCATAATGTCTGAATCATATATGTTTGAATGTTGGGCAGCATCCTTACTAATTGCCTCCCACTGCACAGCCTGTATTTGCATTGTCATCATTAATAATAAATGGTGATCCACTACAAGCTGTCTTCCCCAAAGTATGTCAGGCTAAAAGTGAAACTTTGACTCCCGGTAGTCGATGGGCCCGAAATAATTTTGCATTTTCTCATTGGCCTATAAAAACTATATAGCCTGAGATGTATTTTAGGCTGGAACTCGGGACTGAGCCATCCGCCCACAGCATCCACTCACCAGAATCTCCCAACACATTGGATAAGCTGCACAAATACACACACAGCTCGCCTCACCGAACAAAGTCAAGAACTGAAATGTCAAACAAGGTCCGATGTGGGTAAAGAATTAGCATGTGACTCACAAAAGAAGCTTGAACGCCATGGTGAGAACGCAACGAAAAGGAGATTCCTGAATGGTGGGAAAACAAACGAGGCAAATATGTCATCAATCATTTACAAGGCGGATAAAATTGGAGAGGAGGAAGTCCCCATCCTAAACTGGTGATGACTAAAGTTTAAAGTGCTGTCTGACAAAAAAAAAAAAAAAAAAATTGAGCGCAAAAAAAAAAAAAAAAAGAGAGAAAAGGTCTGCTTGCTCTTGCTGGACTCACTGAAAAAGCTTTGCTCTGTCCCTGATTTAATTCCCTCCAAAGGTCAGGAGCGTTGCCTAGCAGGTTTGCGGCTGATCAAGCGGGCTAGGAAAGCACGGATGGCCAAGTGCCACATGGAGGAATCATGGCAGGATCGATGCCTTGGAAGCGATTCATCTAAAAATAGGACTCAGCAGGGCGATGGAAATCAACTCAAAACAAGTTGCTGACGTCTCAAGTTCACTTTCCACAGGAGGAATCAGCATGATTTCCCTTCAGGCTCTTTTTATGTCATTCAGCCTCTCTGCAATCACTTCCTGATCAAGCCTCGCAAATGACCCCAGAGGAAAAAACAGAGAGGTGGAAAAAAAGCATCCTAGAAATGAATGCCTCTGGAAAAACAACGGTGCCGTCTGATCTGGATTAGTGAAGCAGCTATAAATATTTCATTCAGGGGTTTGCAGGAATTTTGTGGAGCCTTAATACTCGCCACATGACACACCCTGACCTGCTGCTTACCTCAAGGGGGTTTTAAAACGGCACAAGGGCATTCTGATTTTTCACTGAACTAGGATGCGGAATAACGAAGGCAATTTTTGACAGCCAAGTGTAAAAGCTGAGAATACTTTTCAAAAACCTCAAAGTGATTTTCTTCAATTCAAACTTATACTAACTCAAAAAGAAAAGTGCTCCCCCCCAAAAATGATGTCGTTTTCAGGAATAGTGGACAATGATGAACTTCTTTCAACTTGGAGAGGCGCTGTTGGTTCACTCAAGCGGTTTGCTGTCGAAGAAGTAACTGCGTGACATCAGTGATGGGAAATTGGGCCACGCAAACCTCCACGATGCTACGAATCTGGAGAAATTTATTCTGATCGGTATATAGCAAGCTCACTAATACTATAATAATACTGTATATCAAAATGAACAATTAATTAATCGATCCGTAATCACTTTTCCCAATTATGTATGGAGGTGCCCATTGGTAATCCTCATATTTCATGTGGAGTCTTTTTTGTGGATTCAAGCTGAAAGATAACAATAATACTGCAAGGTTTTTTTTGTTTTTGCATGATTGAGGGCTCTCTCACAAGTGAATGGACGGCAGAGAAAGAAGGCTGGCTTCCCTCGGGGCAGTCCGCTGTGTTTATATGTGCAGACATCTGGCCTCCAATCAAAAGCCACGGTTACTGTAGTTTGATGATTCTAGTTATAACAGAGCAGATTGGCTCCATCATTTTCAGACCTTAAAAAAGCTCCAGACGACTATAAATAGAAAATGTTGGCCTACTTGCTGGGAGCCCAGCGGATTTCACCGTTCAGACTATTTGTGTAACTAGTTATGTGTACAGTGAAATGAACCTTATGACATGAATATGGTCAAATTTGAGTATATAACTGGTAGACGATCATCCAGCCTTTTATCAGCTCTTTCAGTCTTTACAAAGATGACATAAATATGTCAAAGGGGGACACTTTTTGCCCCATGTTGAGATCTCATGTTACTGTATTTACATATCAGAGGTGATCATTTTGGGCTCTATTTTCAACAGACAGCGCATATGGATATCCTGGCAAGTCCTGATTTTCGTGCAGGCACAAGCTTCGATGTGCCTGTTGGGGAATTTTTATCTCTCTGTGCCATGCTGGTTGGGCATCCCGGTGCACCGAGGGCATTTTCTGATATTTTGGTGGCAGAAAGTCCCTTTAACTTTATAACTTTATTCTTACTGGAATCATGGCACTGTTTTGGCACCGGCAGTGTAATGTGATTTTGGTGATTTTGAACGGTGCATAGATAAACAGACTCCGCACTCTACAGAAATATGACAACAGCATGCCTCAGACCATCTGAATCAGTGCAGAAATTTGTTATCATATCTCTCTCTCTCTCTCTCTCTCTCTCTCTCTCTCTCTCTCTCTCTCTATATATATATATACACATACATACATACACACACACACACACACAAAAGATCGGGGTGGAAAGCGGACTGCAAGTCGGCTGTGCTCACACCCACAACTGCGCAAAATGCACATTTTACATATGCCAGCTTGCACGGGTCTGCAAAAATAACAAAATTAGAAAAGATTTGGACAACCCTCTGCAGAAGATTCTGGGCAGAAAAACAGCTATGATATGAATAAAACTGTGATATATGAGTGACAAAAGGGACATCACAGCCATGGAGGAGGTAAGAACTGACTAGTAATCCCCCCATGCAGATTTGCATTTAGAGGCAGGGTGAGCTTTACCCGATCCCATCCTAAAAATGACAATGTTTTTTTTCTCTGTCCAATGTGTGTTGTTAATACACAGCAGTAGGGCTGGGGAAAACAGTTATGGCAATAAGTTGCCTTAAGTCATTTCCATTCATTTTCATGGGGGAAAGAATTGTTTTGCGTTACAAGCATGGTAACAGAACAAATGAAACTCATATCTCAAGTTACTACTTTTACGATTTGCACTGGACATTTTTTTTCAGGGATAAATTAAGAAAAAAAAAACGTTCAAAAAACAATATAAGCGAGGTGCATCTGTGATGAGACACTTCTGTCAAGTTACAACATTTCAGCATTACCGTGATTAATTTGTGTGTTTTTAAACTTGAATGAAAATTAAGAAAGCTAAAAACATTTTATAACAGTTAATAATGTCTATATTCGCGATGGAATTTTCCAGCCATTTTTAATGTCGCTTGTCCTCGTTAAGGACATGCGTGGGGCCAAATCCAGCAGACGTTGGGCAAACAAGTGGAAGGTTGACCGACCAACTGGACTGGATGATGTTTGACCTTAGTGGTTCCACTAAATGGAATGCATTGTAGAAAATCCGGCTGCAGGGAAAGGTCAAATTCCGGGCACTGCAACTGTAATACAATTTGGAATCCAACCAAAATATGGGGAGGGGGTTTAGGGGTTGACCAGCATTCAGGTTTGATTTGTACTTGACAAACGACTACTACTGTACTGTAGTATTTCCTAAGTGGTAAATGCACCACCAATTAGACTCGTCAACCAATGTTTAATTTTTTTTTTTTAAATCAGAGATGCAAAAAATTTTTCTAGATACATTTTTTTGGGGGGGGGGGGCTGATTCTGAACCTATCCTCATTTTTTCCCTAGCATATCAGGTTTCCATAATAATATTCACAATAATCTCACAATAACATAACATTTTACAGAGTAAAATGTATTTAGATTTATGAATTAAGTCTCAGGTTCAGCAACAGGTGGAAGTATCTTCTGAAACGTCGGAGCCATAAATTCCTAATTCCAAGCCATATTGTGCAGGTCGAATTTAAAAACAAAATCAGAAAATATTTCCAAAATCTGAAAAAAAAAGTTAATTTTTTTTTTTTTAGATCTGCTTCAAAAATAGATTGCACACATAACGCCATCTCTGTTTAAAATGTACAGCTGACCAGTTTTATTTTCACCATAAAAACATCCCTCTTATCAGCAACCATAATGTCTTCCTGTTAACCTGTCAGAAAAGAAGCACTCGACAAAAATCACTTCAAGGTGCACATGGGGAATGACCTTTTTTTCCCACACGGCTGTTTGTGCCGGCTGTTGTAAAAGCCCACGCCTCGCGACGAGAAAATCTGCTGTTGTGCAACCTTCAAATGCCACTTTTTTTTTCTCTCTCTCTCTCTTTCAGATTAGAAAGACTTCTCTGAATAGAAGAAAATATTTTCCACCATCCGCCTCACTGGAGCGTGTGCAGCAGATAGCGGCGGAGGCGGCGAGACGGAGGACACATTTGGTTGCTAAGGAGCGTGTTTCCCTCCATTAGCAACTGAGAGAGCCTCTGACAAACATGTGGGAGGTGGAGG